>NC_055663.1:29838144-29893144 GCF_017976325.1 Chelmon rostratus
ATAGTTTTCATGTGTGTGCACCCGGATTAAAACATGCATCAAACCTTACTTTCGACAGTCTTACAGCAGCTGTTCATTTGATTTGTTTTTAATGTTTCTTTCAGCGTATTTTTTAGCATCATTTTGTGTGAAATGTGCTGAGGATTGTTCTTGTTCTGTGTCTTTGTGTCTCTGCCGCTGAGCCGGCCCGTCACAGCAGAGTTTTGTCATCTAAAAACTCGCCGCTCCTTCATCAAGGTCGGCCCAAAAACTTGCTGCCATCATCATCATTAACAAACTGCTTCGTTTCCCAGAAACAAAAAGAAACAGCAACGTCTGCGTAAAAATAACACGACATTAAACTGAAACGGCTGAACCCTTTCCACACACACACACACACGTGCGTACACACACATACACACACACACACACACACTTGCACACACACACACACACACACACACACGCACGCACATGCACACACACACCTTTCCTCTTGCTGTTAGCGGTTAATAAATAAAGGAAATGAGCGGAGAGAGCTCATTAATATCAGTGAAGGTGAGCAGCTAACAGCCCCAGGAGGCTGCAGTTTATACAGGAAACGAATGGAGGGGGACGACCACAGCTAGCTCTAATGCTAACACACACACACACACACACACACACACACATTTACTGCATCTTTACAGACATTTGAATATATACATTAAAAAGTGAATGCAATTTTCAGTTTGCAAAATGTGTTTGTGTTTGAGTCGCTTAAGTTTAATATTGAGTTTTGTCTGGATGCAGTTTTAAATACCTGCATGTGACTTGAAATATATTATACTTGAAATATACGTGGTAAATATGTATGTAAATATGTCCAATGTGTCACTGATATGTTTTGATCCATTAAAAAGTATTAAAAAGTTCTATTATGTTGAATTTACACGTCTCATTTTTTCTGCACTCTTTATTCTTCTCTTCCCTCTCAGGACCTTCATCACCAGGAAACCAGTGTGTGTGTGTGTGTGTGTGTGTGTGTGTGTGTTAGCGTTAGCGTTAGTGGTAGCATGAGTGTTAGTGTGACCTTGGCTGGACTAATTATTTATCCAGAGGACACAGGGGGAGAGCACGTTCTTCTGCCTCTAATGACTCATAAACAATCTAACCAGGATGAACTCCATCAGGGCCTTAATTAGTCTGTGACACACACACACACACACACCCGCATGCACGCACGCACGCACGCACACACACACACACGCACGCACACACACACACACACACACATATCTCTATACGGCTGTTCAGTATATGTTAATTATATAACAATGGATAGAGATCATCTCCATCGTATACCACCACCTGTTATCACTTAGGTCAGGTGATGACACCTGTGGAAGCACCATCCACTGAGGAAGACTGTGAGACGTGGTTGAAAGGTCCAGATAAACTAGTTTACCTTTAGTTCAGATTATTTGGACAAACATCAGTGACCTAGCTTTAAAACCACAGTGAAACACAGACAGCACTGAAGGATATTAAAACTGTATTCAGACACTGAACATTAGCGTTAGCGCGCCGTCACTGATGTGCACTGTGAACCTGAGCGCCACAAAACAGACACAGCGAGAGGGGGGAAAACACTAGACTTGGACTTAGTTTGCCGTCTGATGTGGCCCAGCGCGCCGGTCTCAGGTACTGAGCCGAGCTGATCCAGGATAAGTCTGGATGGAGCGTCGGTGCCACAGCTTTGATCTGCCTCCCTCCTGTCTGAGAGCGTTTCCTGACGGCTGTGAGCGGCGCTGACGGGGAGCCGAGGTGATGAAGATCCCGTGAAATGAACTTAGTGGAAAACATCTGCATCCTCAGCGAGAGATCCAGACAGCAACATCAGCCGATTAGTGCACCGCAAAAACTGTCGAGAACAAGAAATACGAGCAATAACAGCACAAATATCACTTAAAATAAGCAAATCCATCTGCCAGCGCGTCAGTGATGATTGACTATAATTCAGTTATAATTCTGGAAGGTCTAGTTTCAGGCTTCAGTTTCTCAGAGCCACGAATAAAAACTGAGAGGTGGGAAAACATTTCCTGTCAGAGAAGAACCAAGTTTATTTAGCCTCAATCTAACGTTTCAGAGCTGGTTTTTAATAAAAAATAACTTTCTGCCATTTTAGCTGAAACTGTCACGACATCCTGGCGGTGGATCATGTGACCGATCACCGCTGAACACTTCAGGTTCCTCTGGTTCAAAGGAAAACAACCAATCAGAGAGCGAGCTGCTGAGTCTCTCTCAGGTGGTCAAACGCAGACACTTTGTGTCCGCTGGCCAATCCAGAGTCAGTATTTGATCACCTGAGCGTCAGACTCAACAGTCGACCATCTTTCTGCTGAACCTGCACCTTTAAGATATTTCATCGTACTCAGATGTCACTTTTTGCAGTGTGTGTTAGTGACACAGAAAATCAAAGACCAGCTTCCTTCTCATGTGATATTTTCTGGGTTTGTTTGAAGACGAGGGAAACGTTCGTGTGGATCAAACAGAAATATTCTACACGTCTGCGCTCTGAAAAGATTCTGCATCTTCAGAAACTGGAATTCAAAATAAAGTCCTGTGTGTTGGCTGCAGGTGAACGAGGCGCAGCTGGAGAACCATGAGGTCAATCAGACGGCGGGCGGGGCTGAACTTCAGCTCTACAAAACCACCTGGTGCTCAGGTGAGAGTGTTTCAAACAAAGGAAACGCAGAATAAACTCATGAGCATGAAGCTGTCTGTCAGAATCCTTCTGTGTCTGTTCTGTGGAGCTTCAGCTGCAGCTCAGCAGTTAGACTGGAGCCCTGAGCCAGACCAGAGACCAGACCAGCCTGAAGTCCAGGAACCAGCAGGTAGACCTGATCCACAGCACAGGAATCACTGCAACACCTACCTCCTTAATATCTGATGGAAACTGATCACAAGCTGTCAGATGTCCTTTATTGTGTGTTGTTTTTCAGCAGATTTTCTGCATCAATCGATTGATTAGTTCTGATTAACATTCTGATAATAGTCAGATAATAGTCAGATAAAAGTCAGATTTGCTGTGGCAGAGCTCGAAGTGACCAACCAATAGTTCAAATTCAACAGCAAAGCTTCACATTCACGAAGCAGGATCAATAAATGTTTATACGTGAGGAATTATTTTTGAATGATCAAAATATTTGTCAATTAAATCAATTCTGCAACATACAGAAATTAACATACTTTCATTGTTTCAGCTGCACTTGTATAAACTGTTGGGTAGTTTAATTTATAACTGCAGAAATGTGCAAAGAATCTGAACCCGTCAGATGATGATCGGATGAATGCAGTGAAAACATTCAGAGAAGTAGAAGTTAAACTGGAGTGAAAGAAAAGACTCAATACTTCGAATGTCTACTTGAAGAAATGTCTTGTTTACATTCGTCTCAAAGCACAACTCAGCTTCCCCTCATTCTAATAGGCTCAGCACTGCCCCCTGTGGCCGGAGGGCAGAAAATCATCAAAGTGGTGTGGTTGGGACAGGGTTTTTTTTTTTTTTTTAAAGGTTTGTTTCAGTTTTACAAGACCCCTGTCCCTGCTAGATCTCCTCCAGGAGAAGCAGTCTTTCCAGGAACCGTTGTCCTGGAGGTTTCCGGATCCACCGGCCGAAGAGGAGCCTCGGTTCCCTCCAAACTTTGAGCTGAAGGCTCCGTCGCCGGCCGACAGCGTCAGTGCCGTCTGCGGGGAGAACTCCGTTCGGGTGGAGGCCAAGAAAGACCTGCTGGGGATCGGTAAACCCGTCCAGGCCGAAGACGTCACGCTGGGAGGATGTCCCGCCACGGGGGAAGACGCTGAAGCTCAGGTCCTGGTCTTTGAGTCCGAGCTGCATGGATGTGGCAGCCAGCTGCTGGTGAGGGTTTTGCAGTGACTCATGAAGGCGGCTTCTCGTTTTTAGCAGACAGCTGTCAATTTTAGCGAAAGGATGGTGATCGCTAGCAGGTTTTATTAGCTTTATCGAGCTAAATACTGTAATTTAGCTGTGAGTCGATAAATCTGTCTGCAGTCGACTCTTCAAAAAAACACAAAATACTTAAATTTGAGCTTGATGGTTACACACAATCTGAGCTGAAGCTAACAGGTCCCAGGTAAAGTCATCATCCTCACTCGGTGATGCGGCGTAGAGCTAGTTAGCATTAGCATCATAGCACAGTATAAGAAAAAACAAAACAAGCACCACAGAGGTTAGATTTGAGTTGTTCATATTTTAGGTCTTTAAGGAGTAAATTAGTCTTTATCTGATAGAGACAGAGCTGCTAACATTAGCTTAGGCGCTGGCTAAGCTAACTGGCTCCCACACACTGGTTATTGTGAACAGGTCTTATTTGAATTTAATCTATAATCCCACAACATGTCGTAAACTAATGATACAAAACTCAGCATTCCTGGTTAGGTTAGCCAGTAATGCTAACATTAGCCGCTAACATTAGAGCACATGCCACGCTTTTTAATCCAGCAGTTCCACTTTGTGCTCGTGTATTTTTTTATTTTTTGACATATTATCAGATAGTAGCTCTAGCTGCGAACATGTTAGCAACTGTTTGCCATTAGCATCCAGCTGCAGTCTTCATGTGCTAAAAAAACCAAAACAAGGAGCTAAAAGAGGCTAAAGAGCTCAAAGCTGCAGGGTTGGAAACAAGTCAGTGTCCACAACTAATACTAATTTAACTGAACTTGTCTTCATGCCTGACAGTAAAGTGTGTTTCAGATGTCCGAGGACTCGTTCATCTACGCCTTCACGCTGCTCTACACCCCCCGCCCCCTGGGAGACAGTCCAATCGTCCGAACCAGAGAAGTCTCAGTCAGCATCCAGTGTCAGTACCAGAGGTCAGACCTGAACCCGCTGAACCGGAGAAGCTTTTTGAGTTTCTGTGGTTTCAGTCGGTTCTGTTGAAACTGATGTTTTCTAAAATCCACAGTGTTTCTAGGTTTTTCTTGTCGATGTTTCAGGAAACATGATGTGAGCAGCAGGCTGCTGAAGCCAACCTGGACCCCCTTCAGTCTGACCAAAGCTTCAGAGGAAAGCCTCCTCTTCTCCTTCAGACTCATGACTGGTGGGTTTCTGTCAGATCAGCTGGTCTCTGTGATGGAGAGATGCTCTAAAATCAAACTGAAGGTTAGCGTCTCCTCCGTCCTGAACAGTCCTGTTTGTCCTCTTCTCTCAGATGATTGGCAGTTCCCCCGTCCGTCCGCTCACTTCCTGCTGGGAGACTTGATGAGGTTTGAAGTTTCAGTCAAACAGTTTCATCACGTCCCTCTCAGAGTGACGGTGGACAGCTGCGTGGCCACCGTCATCCCAAACATCGACACCGTCCCCCGATACGCCTTCCTGGGAAACAGCGGGTCAGTTTACTGCACCGTCCCGTCATTCGACAGTGCACCTTCAGTCGTAGTTTAACACGTCTGTATGAGCAGAAGGGAAATTTGATCAGTTTACTAAACAGTCAAACTTCTTGAGGAAAACATTCCAGAAATCAAATCAACCTGAATGGATCTTTAATTTTTTGTTTTTCCCTGGAACCTGTATTTATCCTCATCTCTGCTGGGGGTCAGCTGCCTGTCTGATCTTCTGTGTTGCATTCAGGTGTCTGTCTGTCTGAATGTCCTCTGTGTTGCGTTCAGGTGTCTGTCTGTCTGAATGTCCTCTGTGTTGCGTTCAGGTGTCTGTCTGTCTGAATGTCCTCTGTGTTGTGTTCAGGTCTCTTTCTCTGTCTGAATGTCCTCTGTGTTGCATTCAGGTGTCTTTGTCTGTCTGAATGTCCTCTGTGTTGTGTTCAGGTGTCTTTGTCTGTCTGAATGTCCTCTGTGTTGTGTTCAGGTCTCTTTCTCTGTCTGAATGTCCTCTGTGTTGCATTCAGGTGTCTTTGTCTGTCTGAATGTCCTGTGTTGCTTTCAGGGTGTCTTTGTCTGTCTGAATGTCCTCTGTGTTGCATTCCGGCATGTGTCTGTCTGAATGTCCTCTGTGTTGTGTTCAGGTGTCTTTGTCTGTCTGAATGTCCTCTGTGTTGTGTTCAGGTGTCTTTCTCTGTCTGAATGTCCTCTGTGTTGCATTCAGGTGTCTTTGTCTGTCTGAATGTCCTGTGTTGCGTTCAGGCGTCTTTGTCTGTCTGAATGTCCTCTGTGTTGCGTTCAGGTGTCTTTGTCTGAAAGTCCTCTGTGTTGCATTCAGGTGTCTGTCTGTCTGAATGTCCTCTGTGTTGCGTTCAGGTGTCTTTGTCTGAAAGTCCTCTGTGTTGCATTCAGGTGTCTGTCTGTCTGAATGTCCTCTGTGTTGCATTCAGGTGTCTTTGTCTGTCTGAATGCCCTCTGTGTTGTGTTCAGGTGTCTTTGTCTGTCTGAATGTCCTCTGTGTTGCATTCAGGTGCATGTTTGACAGTCAGCTGACAGGCTCCAGCTCTCAGTTCTTGCCTCGGTCTCAGGACGACAAACTGCAGTTTGAGGTTGAGGCGTTCAGGTTCCAGCAGGACAGCAGCGGCGTGGTGAGACTCAAACACGTTTCCTGTTTATCTGACTGGTTTCCTCTTTTCCAGATGACGAAGGTTAAACTCGTCTTTTTGTGTCTTCAGATCTACGTCACCTGCAGTCTGAGAGCCGCAGCAGCTGCTGCAACTGTTGATGACACCAACAAGGCCTGTTCATTCTCCAACGGGTGAGACGACTCCCATCATCCTCTGCTGCAAACAGCAGCATCGCTCTGAGGGTTTAAAACACAGATTTTAACTGACGTTGTGTTTGGGGCTAAACTCCACAGAGCAAGACAAAACTCAGATTTCAGTTCTTTTTATTTCACTCACTTTAGTTCAGCTCACACGTTGTGGACGAGAAAACTGTGGATCTGAATGTGAGACAGAAGCTCTGATGAGCTGATTCTGTTGTAAGAACTGTGAACGTGGACTTTTGGACATGTCTACAGTTGAAACAGGCAAACTTTGATAGTAAGCAGTCCCCAGAAATAAGGTGACTAAAGCTTGAATGTTTAAATTGAAGTGGTTGGCATCCAGTAGAGAGAATATCTGATGATGTGACGAGAATCTGAACCTTCTTGGTTTTAACTGTTGTAAGAGGCGTTCAGGCGTCTTTGTCTGTCTGAATGAGGCTTTGATTCACAGGTGGAGGGAGGCCAGTGGCAGCCATCAGGTGTGCACCTGCTGTGATACAGAGTGTGGGACAGGAAGCCAGAGTCACCCGACAGGAACAGGTAACGTGGGGCCACGTCGGAAGAAGTACTCGGATCTTTTAAGTACAAGCAGTAAAAAAAAAAAAAAATGCAAGTTTTCATGAAAAGTATGTAAGTATTAGCATTAAAATATACCAAAAGTAAAAATACCCATTATGTAGACTGGCCCCTTTCTGAAATATCAAATATCACTGGATTGTAAGTGGTAATGCATTAATGTGTAACACTAGTGTTGGCAGATGTAGTGAAGTAAAAAGTGCAGTATTTGCCTCTGAAATGTAGTAGAGTAGAAGTATGAAGTAGCAAAAAAAAAACAAGCTAGAGAACAAATACCTCAATTGTACTTAGTTGCAGTAATTGAGTAAATATAATCAAGGTGTTTTTTTGTTATTTTAATAAAGGGTTTCAGTTTAATTATGGGATGCACTTGAAGGGGTACATGACATGAAACGTATGAACGTGAAGGGGCTGGTGTCTTTCTGTGTTGCAGATGCTCAGTGGGAACAGGAAACAGCTGTTGGACCAATCACAGTGAAGGAGAGACCTCTACGGTGACAAAACACAACGTGAACTTGATTTAAAAAATAAAATAAGAGCTAAAATGAATGAGATTAAAGCTCTTATTAACCTTCAAAGACCTGGTTTCATAGTACACAACACTAAGTGTCACCGCAAAACTAACAGAGTAACAATCTTCAGAATGAAGGTTTACATATTTCCCATTCTGCTGACATTGCCTGAATGCAGCATAATGGTTAATTAGTTTCTGACCAGTAAATAGCGTCACAATGAAAAGTCATTTAGGCACTTCTGTTGATCTACTGTGAGTGTACGTTTCTTTGGACACAATTAATAAATGAATACAAAATCCAATTATTACATCAAAAATCCCTGAAACTCCAAAAGGGATGCCTCAGATCTGCTCTACTAGCCCGTTAGCTTCCTTGTTTCTACTGTATTAGCCCGTTAGCTTCCTTGTTTCTACTGTATTAGCCCATTAGCTTCCTTGTTTGCGCAATAGAAATGAAAATAACCTCTCGTGTGTGTTAAACTGCAGCTGAATCTTGTTTAATTAGATTCAGTTTGACGTCAGTTCATGTTGTTACACTAGAAATCAAGAATTTCTTTGATTTATCCCTGAAAACACAGATCTGCTCATTTCTCCATTTATTTGGAAAAGGTGAAACTAAACCCCTGAAAATACTTTAATTTCTTTCCTGAGATCTTCCCAAATTAAGTAAAATTCAGGTTGTGTGTGCGCAGCTGCTGACATTAGTGATGTGATCTCACCTCTGTTTGTCTCCTACACATCAGTTCTGAATATGTTTTAAAGGGGTGAATCACCTCAAATTGACCAAATGGCAGAAAAACCATTGTTCCATTTTTCTCCAAAGTTATGACATTTAAAGATATAAAAATATCAATTAACTATTATTACTTTGGCCATTAATTATCCCTTTAAATTCCATTTTAAATACCAAATAATTTATATGGCACCAAATTTGACCCAGTAATTGAACAATGGCCTGAAATCAGCTTTATCTTTTCATTCATTTGTCGTCATAACGACGATTTATTGCTTTATTTTTACCAAACGCAGGCGTGAAAATGCAAACGGCCTGCAGCACGACCCGATTCTTCATCAGTCCACTGAAATGTTTTAGCTACTCTGCGGCATCTTAAAGTTGGGACTGACCTTTGACCTTCAGTCTGACCCGTCTGCTCTGGGTGGGGGTCGGTTGGTGCTGTGCTGGGACAGCTGCATCGTCCATTTCAGACGACATCACCTGAGTGGACGCAGCTGGAGAGACTGTCACCATGCATCATGCAGAGGGCGGGGCAAAGGGCTCATCATCTGTTTTCTATATATAACCCTGACCTACACCCTCCTCCTCCTCACCATCAAGCCGCCTTGTTTCCTCGCCGCGGCATCCATCACGGGCCGGAGAGGAGCTTCCTGTCGGCTTCATCCATCTCTGCTGTCCGTCTCTCGGGGGAGGACAGGACCTCTGCTGGCTGTGTGAGCTGAAGCTCAGAGGTCACAGGGTCAAACTCGACAACAGAGCCTTCACAATAAAAGTCTTCAGCGATGAACTTTGTTTCTGTCACAGTGATTTTCTTTTAAATCCAAATCAGGAAACTGATGTGAAACTTGTCTGAGAACAAACAGAAACAAATGGAGCCACTTTAATTTGTTTAATTTGTCTCCAAAATCACTGAAAGACCTCAATGTGGGAGCATTATTCTCACAGCAGAAGATGCTGTTTGAATTTGTATGAACCTTTATTTTAACCAGAGCGTGACGACAGACTGAGAAAAGGGTTTCAGGTTTTCAGGCTCCTGTCGTCACTTGAACCTCGTCTTATGGATCAAATCGGCCTCAGCTCTTCTCAACAGACTCGCAGGCTCCTTCTCAGGCTGACAGAAAACCTGAGCAGCTGCAGGGTCCATCAGCGGTTCAGATTCATCAGGGTCCATCAACCCTGACCCATCAGGAAACTGGCAAAGTTCAATTTGTCAGCATCCCATCGAAGACAGAAAATCACGTTTCTAATAATGCAGAGAAATCAAAGAAAAATGAATAAAATGTGAATGTGCTTCTCAGAATCTGCACACACAAACAGCAGAGTGTGCAGCAGCAGCGCCCCCTGCTGCCCCTGAATAAAACCTCCTGGAAATCACACAACACGTCCTGGAAAACCTGGAAATATCTGTCAGAACAGGGAAGCATCCTGGAAAATGTCAGTCAGTGGTCACATCACATCACAACAAGCTTTGTTTGGTTCCAGTCACATGAAGGTTTTTTTATTCTAATTTCTAAAAAAGAGGGGGACCAAATATAAAATTAGTTTAAAAAAAAAACAGCAAGTCAAATTAATTCTTTTTATAAAGAACCATTAAAACCAACAAATAATGCTGTTTTTTATGTGCTCTTATTTTGTAGGTATTAATTTCCTGTGTTTTAGTTATCAGCATGGTTGAATAGGAGAGTTTCTCAGTGATTATGGATTAATACATTTAACCTTTGAACATGCTCTACAAGCAAAGGTAAAAGTACAATAATTGAATAATTAAAACTGCTTGTTTGCTCACAGATGTGATCTTCAGTTTACTAATTAAGGAAATAATGAAAGTAATTAGCAACCAGCAGCTCTGCTGATGCACATATGAGCATGTCAGTGTTGTATGAAGACTTAAACGTGAAAATGTCCTTTAAAAGTTATTAAAGGACATTTTATTTATCTGACAGCGTCACTTATTACACTTATTGTAATGTGATGTAATATTTGATATAAGGTAGAATCTACTGTAAAAGCTTGAACTAGTTGTTCTGGTTCAGGTCTCGTTCACGTCACACGATAGTTTGAAAAACTCCTTAAAACCGTAAAATGATTCAATATTTCACAAAAAAGTAAAAGTCATAAAGTCGTTAAAACCCCTCCAACAAGCTGCAGCAGTGAAACACAGCTTACACACCGACACAGCAGTGAAACACAGCTTACACACTGATGCAGCAGTGAAACACAGCTTACACACCGACGCTTCAGTGAAACACAGCTTACACACCGACGCTTCAGTAATAAACTAAAGTCATATAACAACACGTCAGCCACAGGGGACACTTTACTGCAGGATGAGTACTTTCACTTTGATACTTTAAGTACTTTTAGTTACATTGATCTGTGAAGGAATGACTTGTGATGGAGTTTTTTTAGCTTGTTGTATTGGTACTAAAAGAATCGGAGCATTTCTTCCACCTCTGGTGATGTTTGACATTTAGGATCGTGGCAACCTTTGGACTTCGAGCTGATCAAGATGTCTGAGGAGTCTCCTCAGGAGTCTCCTCAGGAGTCTCCTCAGTCCTCAATCTGAAGTAAGGACTGAGGAGATCAGAGGTGTCGGCTTGTTCTGATCGATGCTTTTTAAAAACAAAAGAACCATAAATCCATCATCCTCTCAGTCTGTTACTGTGGAAAACAGAATATTTATGTGACAGCAGACGAGTCTTCTGTCAGGACTGTTTCCCCCAAACGTCCTCCAGACCTGTGAGCCGCAGCTGATTAGAGGCTCAGACAGGAAACACAAACACATCCAGAAACACTGAACAACAGAGACTCCATCCTGAACAAACAATCTCTACTCAAAGTCCACTTACTCGCTTGTTCTGAAACTGTCAGCCAGAGGGGGGAGGAAGTACTCAGATCATAAAAAAGCAAAAGTAAAAGTACTAATACCAAACTGCAATCAAATACTCTACTACAAGTAGAAATCATGCATTAAAAATGTGATGGAAGTAAAAGTACATTGTTCATCTGACCTCATCAGATTATAGTGACTCAGCAGATTTTACTGCTGGAGCTGGTTGAGCTTCATTTGAACTAATGATTCTTTTCATTCTGGATCAATCAGCTGATTATTTCCTCCATTAATCGATCGATCGATCGGTTTGGAAACATTGTGAAAATAGTGAGAAATGTGGTGACGATGAGGCCAAAGTGACGCCTTCACAGTGTTTGTTACATTATTTATTTATTTTTTTACTTTCAAATTGTCAAAATAATTCAAAGGAAAAGCAGCAAATCTTCATATTTGAAGCTGGAACCATGAATCAACTGAACCCTTACATGTTAAACTGTTGTCTAATCAGTTGCCAAAACTAAAGCTGTCAGATAAATGTAGAGAAGTAAAAAAGTTCAACATTTCCTTCTAAAATGTGGTGGAATAGATGTAGAAAAGAACATACTTATATAAAATACAAGTACCTCGAGTACAGTAAATGTACTTAGTTACGTTCAACTACTGATGATGATGTATTTTTAAGTCTGAACAGACAACGTGTCCTAAAAAGCCACAAACTGTGATTAGTTCAGCAGAAGTTTGTTCTTCCTCCAGCACAGGAGGACGTGATGACGTCACGACGACGACAGACGCTGATGCATTAAGGTGCTGGGTGAAGCGTTGGAATTCTGAAAGGAGCTTTTTGGTTTGGTTTTGCTTGGTTTTTGTTGTATAAACACAAAAAACAGTGAGAATGGACAGAACTCAAATGATTTTGAAGGATTCTGAGTATCTTTGATTATGTGAAGGACGAGGAGAACATAAAACAGGAACATTTCATTCTGATAAGCAGTCTGGCAGTTTGTATGTACAGATTATTTGCTTTGTTTGACACCTTTAGACATTTTTGTCTTTAAAGACACTATAAAAGGTTTCAAACAAAGTTTGGGGTCAATTATGCCATCAGAAAAATTGATTTCAAACACCATTTCAACATCAAACTGTAGATAAGACTGGGACTTTTTCAGTTCCCAAAAAAAGTAAACATGGTTTTGCACAAATGTAATGATACAGTAGTTTATTGACATTAAAATTACTTTTAAATAAACCAGTTTCCTTTTCAAAAATATCAAAAAATGCAATAAATGTTTGGCACTTTGACTTTGCTAATGTTTTATATACAAAAAGCAAAAGGTTTATACACTTGATGCATTAATAACATTCAAAATGCAGCCAAGATCAATGAAATATTTAAAAACAAAAATCAAATGAGAATTGCAACATAAGAATGTAGTTTATCACATCTTTAGCATCCATGCAGTATTTGAATCTGTCCAGGTAAGAATTTAGGGAGAATGTGAGAACAGAATTTCATGAAGAGATGGATGACATGTTTCTTCACAAACATCTCATCAATATAGGGACCAAAAAAATATTCAAGTGTAATTTAAGCTTTGAATGTGATGAGTCTCTAGTTTTCTCTAGTCTCTAGAGTTCTGAATATCACGCCAAACGGTTTGGCTGACATTAAAGTTTCAGAGTTTTCTGGCAGCACCTGAATGCAGCACTTGAACGCAGCTCCTCCCACTTCCGGTAAGAAACCGCTATCTGTCAGAAAAACATCCCGAGCTGCGATCCGCTACACAAACAGACCTTCACCGACACATTGAAGCTTCTCCGGACTCACAGACAGAACATGTCCGGGTGCAGGTAACCGTCCCGGGGTTGCCGCCGCGTCCTCAGCCGGCTGAAGGACGGGCAGAGACGGACAGACGGAGATGGAGAGGCCGGCCAGGCAGCTGTTGTTGTCCGAGCTCCGCGTCAGAAACGCCGCGTACGATGTGAGCCTGAGCCGGTCCCTGCTCACCTGGAAAAGACGGATTTCCAGCCCGGTGTACCACCCGTTCAGACCCAGTAAGACACGCGTTAGATGTCTCTCTGTCCCCGTGTGTTTTAAATCTGTCTGTCTGTGTGTCTGTCCCCCTTAACACACCGAGACACCGAGTGAGACAAACAAAGGGCAAAGAGGACACTGGGGGGACATGTTGGACCCTCGGACAGTGTTTGGACCTCAGAGGACAGACACGTCAAGGCCCTGAACAGAACATAATGTGGTCCAGACTGTGTGTGTGTGTGTGGGGGGGGGGGGGGGGGGGAGTGAGACATGATATATCCGGTTACATAACACACAACGTCCAGTCTGACACACAATATGTGGAGGTCAGCGGTGGGGGGGGGGGGGGCACCTCTTACACTTTTACAGCATTTTAAGCGAAATACGGACAAAAAGAGGCGATAAAATGTTTTAAAACTAAACTTCATCATAATTTCTCAGTTTCCTCTTTGTCTGCCATGAAGTGCTTACTGGAGGAGTACTTCTACAACAACGCAGTACTTCTACTTTCACTGAAAGGATCTGACGACTACTTCTCCTCTGGTTGGTCCTGTCAGGATGCCCGTTGTGAGCCCCCCCCCCCCCCACAGACAGAGCACATAGTAAATCTCTCACTGATCTCAATCACCACCCTCACTGCTCCTCAGTCAGACAGGTGAGCTCAGTCAGACAGGTGAGCTGCCTTCAGGAAAGCTCAGCTTCAGGGTTCACTGTGACCACAGACAGTGAGGAAACGACCCCCCCTCTAATGACTTTATGGTCTCAGTCACCAGTTTCCTCTTCTGTTTGGCCTGATGTTCATTTTGTACGTTACGGTCCCGTTTCCGGTGGAATAGATGATTTAACGGGAGTGTTTCAGTGTGTGGTTACCTCGTGATTGAAGTCGCCGCCGCTGTGAGTCCTCCGGCTCTCACTCGGGTCAAACCAGGTCAGAGGCGTAGCAAAGCTCCACCCTCTCGGCCAAATACGGTCACTTCCTGGTCTAAAGAGGCTGCACCAGCTGATTTGATCATAAACTGATCCAGAATCAGAAAGTGACCTTATTTACACAACTGAACACGCAGTAGAATCTGAAATGCATCTTGGGAGTTGTAGTTGGCCTGTCTCTTCAGCGTGTCCACAGCTCTGTGCGTGTTGACTTAAATCAAAGACTCAGGTGTTTCCAGGTGTTCACGGGTCGTCTGTGTGAACCCGACCGTTACTGCGTGAACCAGCAGGATGCAGCTCCTCTGATTCAGTGTATCAGCTGATCACAGTCCAGCTGTGTGTCTCCACATGGTGCTGTATTTCTGTTGTCATGGTAACAGCAGAAACAGCTGCCGGGTGTGTAAAGCTGAAACAGACAGCAGTGTGTGCTTTAACCTTGATACACATCCCTTTGATTTTTCTGTGATCAGTATTGATCCGGGGACATTTTACAGTGTAGAAATCAGCTTGTCGGCGCCCTCTAGTGGACAAACAGTGTCACGAAGACAGTTTCTGTCCTGCTTGTTGTTTCTGTGCTGCAGTTTCTTGTTGCTTATCTGCAGACATGAACAGATACGGTTTCATTACGCTGTTGGCGGGGCACATAAATAAACCAGTGATCCACTGAGCCGTGTGCGTCATGTGATCCTGCAGTAAACCTGCTAAACGTTAGCATGTTAGCATTAGGGATGATCAGAGAAAACTTCAAGTCAGTAGCAAAATGTCATTTATGAATGTAAGACTTTTCTTTCTTTTTACTCTTTAAATTATTTAACTAGCTTTATTATTTCACCCGTCTGGTAGTTCAGACTTCAGGGTGTGGGGGTCCACCTCAGCTGGTCTCTGTAGAGAAGCTCTGGATGGATGAAGTGGGTGGTGAGTGTTTGGTAACGGTGTGGTTCTCCTGCAGGCCTCTGTGTTCCTTCGTCCTGTCGTCAGCTGGACTCAGGTAGGAGATTCTGCTCCCGCGATGCAGCGGGCCCCCCCCGCCTGCTGGCTGCAGGTGTCGTGGCTGCGGCGCTGCTGTTCGAACATGTTTCTCTGTTTGATGGCCGAGCTGTGAACTCTGTGTGTTCCCTGCAGTTCTGTTCCAAAATGATGCAAATATTCATTACAATATCAACACCCCCCCCCCCCCCCCCCAGTGTCTGCTGACCTGCTGTCGTTGGTTCAGCCTGTAGAATAGCGTGCTCGCAGAAACACCCTGTGAGAACTCGTTCTTTAAGGAACCTTTGCTGAGATGTTCAGATGGATGTCAGTCTCATGTCTGTGTTAGCATGCATGTAGTTAGCCTAGCTTAGCATCGTTCCAGTGCCTAACTCATGGCTTGGCCTCTTCCTGCCGTGTCGAGCGGACAGTAAGTGGTGTTTGGTTTGGTCACATTGAACGGCTTGTAAAACACAAACAAAGTAATAAAGTTTTTACATAAAGTTGAGTCAAAGAATAAAAACAGTAAATGAAGCTCGTACAGCGGCTGCAGAGGCTGGCGGTCCCGCCTACACTGGTGTGTGTGTGATCATGTGACCTCTCTCATGATTCTCAGGTTCAGGCTACTTTGAGGTACCTGTCTGTCACATGACCCCCGCCTACCTGTGGTGTCTGCAGCTGATGAAGTTTCCCCTGACCCCCTTTAAATGTCCTTTAACATTTTATTGTGAAATCAGTGATGATAAAAGTTGCAGTTTGAGAAGAGAAATCGGCGATAAAAGGAGTGAAACTCGTGAAGCGCTCAGCTGGTGGAGCGGGCCATCCACCAATCACAGGGCTCGTAGCTGATTCCATGTCCACATGTCAGATCAACGTGTCCTCGAGTGAGACACTGACCCCATGTTGACCTGACAGTTAGGTCAGAACCTTGTCTCTGTGTTCGAGTGAGTTATGACAGATGTCACCTGGAGGTTCTGCTTTCAACCAGTCCGTCCACACGGATCGTTTTCTTGGTTCTAGATTGACTTTTTATTTTCCAGGAAGCTGTTGGCTTCACGTCATCCTCTAAACGTCTCGTCAAACGTGCTGCGTCACAGAGAATACGTGGATTTATCTGAGGCGCAGTGACTCCTGCAGCTGAAAGTTCATGGTGTGTTCAAGTGCTCCACAACTAACTGTGTGTGTGTGTGTGTGTGTGTGTGTGCGTGTGTGCGTGTGTGTGTGTGCGTGTGCGCGCATGTGTCGGGTCAGGTGTGTGTCACACTGTGTCAGTGTCAGAGATCATCTCTGTCAGAGAGGAAGAGGAGGACAACAGCAGCAGACAAAGAGACGACGGCAGCTGGAAGAAGATCAGAGAGAGAGACGGGAAGGACTGCAGGCAGGCCTTCACAGGTAAACACACCTGACACACACACAGAGTAAACAGCATCGAGACACACATCTGTACACACATCTGTACACACATCTGTACACACACCTGGACACACAGCTGGAAGCACAGAAACAGTTAACACACCTGGAAACTTACTGAAACCAAAGGTCACTGATTTTAGAAGCGTTTTGTCAAACTTTTCTCTTTACATCCTGACAGCGATTGATAATCAAACACTCAACCAATAAAAAAAAAGAGAATAAAATCTGGTATCTGCGGCTCTCGCAGGCCTGTGATTGGATGACCTACCTGCCTGCCTGCGTACGTACCTGTCTGCTAACGCTGTGACGAGCTAGTCGCACAAGAAAGGCAGAGAAAGTGCAGCTAGATGTTCTTAATGCTAACATGCTAACAGCTGTGACTCCATTAGCCGCGTTGGTTGTTTACAATGATGCAGGTGTTGTTAAGACATTTGAGCATGATGTGCTCCTCCTCCTCCTCCTCCTCCTCCAGCAGGAGTCAGGCAGTGCGTGTTCATGCACTTTTGGGAAGTGACTTTGGTGGGAGGGATGAAGGGAGGGGATGGGATTTTTTTTTTAGCTGACTCTTGCTGGTTTGTCCAACATTAGCAACACCTGCTGTAAACACACCTGGAAACACACCTGGAAACACAGCTTTGTGTTCACTCTGTGACAGAGTGAGAATAAACTCTGTCTCTGCAGTTCCTTCACAATAAAAGCATTCCACCGGCTCACAGGTGAAATGGTTTTAATCAAAACGATTAATGATCAGGAGTTAATTACCTCAGGAATCATTAATCATTAGCTGGTCGATTATGAAATGACGGGTTTTGTGTGCGTGCGTGCGTGTGCGTGCGTGCGTGCGTGTGCGTGCGTGTGCGTGCGTGTGCGTGTGCGTGTGTGTGGTATTCCAGTCTTGTACGTGGAGAGGAGTCGGCAGCACCGCTGGCGGTGCGCTGAGGTCACCTTCACGTGTCCAGAGGAGGCGCTGTGTCAACGCTGGGTCAGCAGCATCAGAGAGCAGCTCGCCACCATCAGTACGACTTCACACACACACACCAACACACACACGTGATCAATGATCAGATTGACCAGTAACATCGTTGTTTCTCCAGCCAGCAGACCCAAACACCTGCTGGTCTACATCAACCCGTACGGCGGGAAGCGGCAGGGCAAGAACATCTACGAGCAGAAGGTCGCCCCGCTGTTCGCCCAGGCCGGCGTCTCCACGCACGTCATTGGTTAGTCTTGCGTCGCTCACTTCCTCTTCTCGTGCGTCCTGTGTCAGGGATCACACATCTAAAGCACAATGTGTCTGGGTGTCTGTCGTCATAGTGACGGAGTATGCCAATTATGCGAGGGATCACCTGAGGACGGAGGCGGAGCTGAAGAAGTTTGATGGGTGAGCATCGTCACTGTAGTTCCATCACAGAGCGCAGAGTACCTGTGGACATGTGGATAACCGCCAAAATAAAAGCACCACAGAGAGCACACCTGTCAGGCTGCTGTCCTCTTCATGTTCTCACATTAATTATCTTTGACTTTTTATCCTGTAATGGAATTCCAGTTCACAGTTCTTTTAAGCTCCCGCTGACGTTTGAGTTTGCCCCCCGCTCAGGGTGGTGTGCGTCGGAGGGGACGGCATGTTCAGTGAGATCATCCACGGGCTGATCTGGAGGACGCAGGTCGACGGCGGCGTCGATCCAAACTCTCCTGATGAAGCTCTGCTTCCCTGCTCGCTGCGCATCGGAATCATTCCTGCAGGTCAGTCGCACTGACAGGACCCCAGCTCCAGGGTGGGGCTTTAAAGAGGTCCTGGAGGGGGTTGTAGTGGTCCTGGAGGGGGTTGTAGTGGTCCTGGAGGAGGTTGTAGTGGTCTTGGAGGGGGTTCAGTGGGCTGCTGAGGAGGTTGTAGTGGTCCTAGCGGGGGTTAAAGAGGTCCTGGAGGGGGTTGTAGTGGTCCTGGAGGAGGTTGTAGTGGTTCTGGAGGGCATTATAGTGGTCCTGGAGGGGCTTAAAGAGGTCCTTGAGGAGGTTGTAGTGGTCCTGGAGGGGGTTAAAGAGGTCCTGGAGGAGGTTGTAGTGGTCCTGGAGGAGGTTGTAGTGGTCCTGGGGGGGGGTTGTAATGGTTCTGGAGGGCATTATAGTGGTCCTGGAGGGGGTTAAAGAGGTCCTGGAGGAGGTTTTAGTGGTCCTGGAGGGGGTTGTAGTGGTCCTGGAGGGGGTTCAGTGGGCTGCCGATGAGGTTGTAGAGGTTTTTGAAGAGGTCCTTGATGCTCCAGGGATCCTTGAGTGAACTTATGTAGCATCAGCCTTGTTGCTATGGCCACCTGCAGTTTAACCCTCTGGGGGGCAGGTTCATTCAGGTTTGTTCTATCAGATTTTTTTTGTGTTCATTTCTGTCTTTGAAGCCGTCTGTTACCCCACATACATGGTTTCCTTCTCCAGCACCAACCCAGCTGTTTGTCTGACACGAACACCTTTAAAGATGTACCAATCTTGATTTTATTACAACTTATTTTGTTTTTTATTTATTCAAAGTGAATTCCTGTGCCAGTTAATGTTTCTTTATTTATTCAAAGTGATCTACTGTGCCCTTTAATGTTTTTTTATTTATTTATTCAAAGTGATCTACTGTGCCCTTTAATGTTTTTTTATTTATTTATTCAAAGTGATCTACTGTGCCCGTTGATCTCTTTCTTCTCTCTGAATGTTTCTTGGTGTACGACCAGCTGCTGTGTGAAAGCCCCACGTCGGCACTCTCAGCTGCTCTTCTCAGCTTGTCTCTACGTGACATACGAATAAAGCTTTGTTTGTATTTATGTGACATGCTCAGTGTGCTCGCCGATGAACTGACAGGGTGTAAACACTGTGCTGAGGTGAACACAGCTGCCAATCAGAGAGCAGGATCTCTGTGACCTGGGTAAAGGTGCAGAAACGGGCTGTGGCCTCGTTTCTCACTTTGTTCTGTTTGTTTGTGTTTTTTTTTGTTTCCTGTTGTTCTGCTTGATCTATAAATACACACACACACACACACACACACACACAGCTCATCAGGGAGACATGAATTATCTGTGCAGCAGTGGAGGAGAAGCAGCTCACCTGGTTAATGAACGGCTGCTGTGCAGCAATGTTATTGTTATTTATTTCACCTGGCTGTCCCCCCCCCCCCCCCCCCCCCCCCCCCCCAGTGAGGGCAGCCAGTCTGTTAACCTTCATCTGTCTGCTTGTTTCAGGCTCGACAGACTGTATCTGCTTCGCCACCGTGGGAACCAACGACCCCGTGACCTCTGCGCTGCACATCATCGTAGGTCAGTCACATGGTCTAAGCCCAACATGGACAAACCAAACACCGGCTCGGGGAGGGGTCTTTGTGTTTTTCAAGGGTGAAGCGAGGGGTGTTCAGTCCGTTGCAATCTTCAGCCTCACCACTAGATGCCACTGTTCATCCAGCCTTTATAGATGCTGGAGCGATCACTGCGGGGCGACTCACATCCACGCACCAGATATAACAACAGCTCGCCAAAACCATAATAATGATAACTGATAATAAGACATTCAATTTTCCAATTAGGTCAAATGATTTGCTGCATAAATTTGGATAATTAAATGTCCAGTAAACGCACTATGTTTAACAGCTAACAGCAGAGGTTTAGAGGTTTAGAGGTTTAGAGGTTGAAGATCGATCTTCTCAGCTGTCTTAGTGTCCTGGTTTTAAGGAGGTGCTGTATTTCCTTCCTGGAGTCAGGGCCACTGAAATTAAAACCATTCTCTCCACAACATAACTCACCATGAAGCCAGCAGAGCGTGACTGATCCAAACATACCTGACATGAAAACTGCCTCAACAAACCGGGAGATGGTTTAATGTCTGTCCAGAAGGGCGGGAAAGGTCTGCTCCCAAAAACTGAACCCTGCTGCACACCTCCTGTTACTGATTAAAGCTAACTGGTAGCTTCCCAGTTTAACAGATCTTGTCTCACTGAACCAGTTACATGCATTGATGTTTAATCCACTATTATGGTCTGCCGTATGAAATACTTATAGATCAACAAGAAGTGCTTTTTATTATCCAGAGCTCCTGCAGTGTCATTGACAGACAGATGAAGAGCTGTTAGTGTGCTGTGTCCTGCACAGAAATACCTTCAACTGATCATTGTAGTGGTGATCATTTACACGTTTGGTGCAAATCAAACAATAGATGGCGCCTTTTTCCTCTTAGCTCATGATAATAATGTTCAAATGTCATCAGATTCTGTATCCATGTCCAGTTTGTCCTCCAGCACAGCTGGACACTGAGTTTAATGAAAATCCACCGTGGTCTCATAAAGCCTCAAAGACTCTCAGAGCCCAGTTTACCTGCAGGTCTAGTTTGTGATTGTGTCTCCTATAAAACAAAGATTTGAGCCCGACATGAACTCATTCGACGTCGGTTTGTTGAAAGTGTTTATCTGCGTGTTCAGGAGACTCTCAGCCGATGGACGTGTGCTCAGTTCACCACGACGACACGTTCCTGCGATACTCTGTCTCCCTGCTGGGATACGGTTTCTACGGCGACGTGCTGACCGACAGCGAGAGGAAGAGATGGATGGGGCCGGCCCGATACGACCTGTCAGGTACGAATACGACGGGTGTCCTCCGTGACGTCAGTGACAATCCTGGTTCTGTTGTTTATTAGTGAGCGAAGCTTCCTGTTGGCTAAAAACACAGAAAACACGTCTCACCAGCACACAAAGCTTCCGTCGTCTTGGATACGGATATTCAACAGGTAAAAGGGTAATTACTTAATGATATGCAGTGTTGTCTTTTCATGTTGCCACAGAACTCAGTCCTGAACTCATTCTGACTGATGTTCAGGTAAATTAAATTACAGTCGGTCAACTGTCAATCAGAACATCAGGTAGTTCCTGATCAGGGCACCAATCAGCCCTGATTCGTGTCTTCAGGAGAGGCGGAGAATAAAAAGAAGTCCAGTTATAATCCATCCCATTCATGTGACTCCGACAGGTGTGAAGATGTTCCTGACGCATCACTACTACGAAGGAACGGTGTCCTACCTGCCCGCCAGAGGCATCATGGGAACGCCGCGGGACGCCGCCAGGTGTCGATCTGGGTGAGCGAGACGCTAATACAGCTTTAAATTTAAACCTTTAATATCCAGGTGTTCCCGTCAGGTAAGCTATCAAAGAGTTGAGTAACAGTTCAGTGTAGCAGCTAAAAGCTAGCTTTGGTTCGAGTTAGCTAATGTTAGCGTAGTTTGATTCAGGCGAGCTGACGGTTTAATTTTTAACAACCAACACACACTGGTCCACTTCATGTTAGCAGAAGTGGAAATCGTTCGAGTTCAGCAAAGGTTAGCTAATGAGTTTAGTAGCGAGAACGCTCTGAACCTCTCAGCGGGTGAGCTCTGGTTACGTCATGTGACTCTTGTTTTACGCCCTGAATCGTTGTTGTCTGTATTTTTCAGCTGTGCGGTTTGTCAGCACAACGGGCAGCTGCTGTCAGAGAGAGCTGAGCGGTACGAGATGGACGAACCCACGGACAGCGGTGAGTCCAACAAGTCCTCATTCAGAGCTGAAGACAACGAGCGAACTCGTCTTCGGACAGTTTTATCCTGTCAAAGAGTGGAAGCAGAGGAAACTGCCAGCCGGGTTTAATCCAGAGTCAGAAATAAATACCAGATACTGGATCTGTTACAGATGTACCAATATACTTCTCGTCCATGTTGGCTTAAAACTGAGTCCAGGTTCATTCTGGACCCTGGAAACATTAACCAGCAGGTCACCTTGAGGTCAGTTCAGTAACTGATCTGCAGGTGTTGCAGATGAACTCTGAACCTCAGCTCTTATAGTTACTGTGTTGTGTGGTTGTATTAAAATGTTTTTCTTGTCTCGTTGCTCAGTTTTTCTTCTCCACGCTGCCGTCTGATTGTCACGATGATGTTAGATGAACGTATTCATCGTTGACGGTGGCTGTGCTCCTGAAAACCTGCATTCAACACTGTTTATAGCAACATTTTTCTCAGTGAAAGCTGAACGATGGAGAGCTGAGTGATAAAAGCTCAAATCTGGTTTTTGGTTGTTTTGGTTCCAGAGAACGACGGCGAGTGGAAGACAATCCGAGGCAAGTTCCTGGCCATCAACGCTGCCAGTATGAGCTGCGCTTGTCCTCGCAGCCCTAAAGGCCTCTCACCTGCGGCTCACCTGGCCGACGGCACCACCGACCTCATCCTGGTCCGAAAATGCTCCCGCTTCAACTTCCTCAGACACCTCCTCCGACACACCAGCAAAGACGACCAGGTAATAAATCAGTACTCGAGTCTCTACGTGATCATAAGACTGAAACCTCTGGTCTAGTCAAAATCCGGAGAGGAAAACTTGATCTGATCCAGATCCACGATCTCGTTCTGTCTCGACCAGTTTGACCTGACCTTCGTCGAGGTCCACCGGGTGCGGCGTTTCCGCTTCACGCCACGTCACTGCCAGAGCGACTCGGACCTGGAGCTGGACCTGCGGGAGAACGGCAAACGGCAGATCTTCAGCCACATCTGCCGAGACCACCCGGCTTGTGGCTGCGCCCCCGCCTACAGCAGCTGGAACTGCGACGGCGAGATTCTGACCCACACCGCCATCGACGTCCGGTACGGTGACCCTCTGCGAGTGTCTTACTTTATATTTGAATCCAGGTTAAAGTTCTCGTAAAAACTGTCCATTCTGTTTGTTTTTTTCCCAGAGTGCACTGCCAGTTGATCAAGCTGTTTGCACGAGGGATCGAAGAACCGCCGGTGTTCGAGGATCTCACCAACCCCTGTGCAATATAGACCCTCGATCCCCTTTTTCCCTGTCAGACACTGGAGTCGTCACTCTGTTTCCGCCGCCGCCGTCATGTGACACATCCTTCACCAGGAGACTCGACAGGATCTGCCGACTCGGCAAGAAGTTCAGCTTTTACTGGACAAAGATCAGCAGAGACAAACCAAAACTTTCCTCTCTGGGTCTGATAGTCCAGCATTTCTTTCTTTCAAACCTCCTGAACAGCATTAATCCAGCAGCTGGTTTGACCCAGAGAGCAAAGCTTCACCCTCACATTTGTTCTGCTGTTGATTTGATGCTAACAGTTGGATGGTTGCTGGGTGTCTGGCACCTCATTTATTCCAGTCCTGAAAGTGAAACCTGCCCAGTTTTTTTCCCATCATCCTCAGATCATGACTAGATGATCTCGTTACCTTGAGGTTATAAATGTGTCCCGTCACAGAAACCAGATGTGTCAGAGCGAGGTGGACTGTCGCTGCCTGTAGACTGGACTCGTCGGGACTTGTCTCCGTCTTGTAGGTGTTTCGCGACTTTGTCCTGTGGGTGTTCTGACCTGGACTTGTCTCCGTGTCGACCACCAGTCTTACCTGTTACAGACTTTTGTCTCCGAGTCCAGATGGGTTTTCTCCGTGGCTGCTGTCAGTCCCCTGTTAGCCGTCTTGACTTGGGTTCAACCTCAATTAGACTTTTTTTCTATTATCTGACTTGTTACTGACTCGTTCCTGTCTGACTCGGTATGACTGGATTAGAAACTGTTACATCAATAGAACCTTATTTGCATTTTAAATGGTTTTAATTATTGTTAATAGTCAAAACCTGGATTTGGAATGATCTGTTACGTGTTTTAAGGCTGCCAGACACCTGCCAGTCATTCTGAGGGTCACATGATCATTATGGGCGAGGGGTGGAGTCACATTCATACATGAGAAAGGAAATCTCCTGTTTCTGTCGTGTCTCATGAAGACCTGAGAACAATCAGAACTGTGAAATTGTATTTTTACATATTTCATTTCCCAGCATTCAAACCTAATCTAATTTTTATTTTACGTTTTGTGTCAGTCGAGCTGGTCGTGTGTGACCGACATCGATATGCAAATGAACTCACAGAACACGAATCAAATCGTCTGAGTTCTGAGGAGAAGAACGGCTGAAACACAAACTGAATGAGCTGAAGTTGTAGCTGTGGTTTAATGCTCTGAACTCGTCCGTCTGGTTTATTTTGTTTCAAAGTAATCACCTGAACCTTCCAGCTATCACATAAGAGTCACGTTAAACAAAAGACAGTTAAAGCGGTGGCCCCCAACCTCGGTGCCAGGACCCCCCAGTGGTCAGAAAACAAATCTGAGGATAGGAATCTAACATGTCAGGATTAGCATTGTTAGCATTGAGCTCAAACCAACAAAGTTCTGCCTCACTGGTTGTTAATCGTTGAGGTTTCTAAATAATCTGAACCTCATGTGACGAGCAGTCACACACAGACAGACCTGTTTTGGGGGTCACGAGCCAAAAAGGTGGGAACCACTGCACTAAAGGGTTTGGCCATCGATCTCCACGTGCTTTTAGTTTGTGTTTATCCAGGAATACTTTAACAGCTGCAAATGATCCCCGGAGTCCAGACAGAAAACTGTTTGTGTATAAATGATTTTCAGTTCCTTCGTGGTGTTCGTGGAGGTTCGAAGTTCTCTGAATTCAGGTTTTCACTGTGAAGTCCAGTGTTGATACGCAGCCACTGCTCAGTGTTCACGGTCGAGTCTTCATCAGTGCAGGTTTTGGATCCTGCAGGGTCACAGGGGACCGTTCTGAGCTCGTCGTAGCCTCGTGTCAGCTAACTGACCAAACTATCTACATGTAGCAGCGTCGTCTGGATTGTTGTTTCTTCACTGATGTTATTGCCTTCACAGACGCTCAGGATGGTGATGTCAGGCTGTCCGATCTCCCCCTTTAGATTTTAATCACCTTTCATCCAGCCCCCCCCTCAACACAAACTGCGATCATTAATATGAATATTTTTGGCTCCGCTACTGGGAAGCCCTAAGAAATCTCTTCAAGGAGTCTTCGTCAACATGAATCGAGTTGAAATCATCTTATTTTCTGCATTGTCAGTCTTTTGGAGAATAATTTGAGCTCTGAGACGACCCCGACAGGAGGCGGCGTATCAGCACTGGACCGTCAGACTCTAGATGCTGTTTGTCTGTTTGTCCTGTTTCCTCTCCGCTGATGAAGAGCGGGACTCAAACTGACGGAGGAGGGGACCGGTAGCAGTTCATGGTGCTCCAAAACACCAACCAATCAGCTTTCTCCTGATTGTGATCTGACCAAACACCAGCCGGGGTTTAAAGATGTAGCTGTGCGTCTGTGTGTGGCGGCTCAGACCGGATCACGCTGACAGTGATGTGAACCTGGCCTGACTCGGTGTTCAGTCGGACTCTGGGGGACTTGTGAAGACCTTCAGCCCAGCTGTCTGTCTCGTGTTGGTCTATCTCTGAACATTTTATTGATGTGTAATCAGACTCTGAATGTTTGCTGTAAAAGCCAAAAACCCGTTGGCACGAGGTCGACTGGCGACAGATGACTGACGTGGACTTTTAATTAGGAGACAAATATGAATTTAGATTTAGCTGTGGACATTAATCACATGTTTGTGCTTTGGTGCTGTAGATTTCGTGCCCAGTCAAACCAGAACTGGTCTTTTAATCTGCATGTTTTCGTGAAACAGTGCTGGGGGCTCGATGATGTCGTAAATACTTGTCGAGCTATGGTGGCTGCCGAGCGACATATGAATGACTCCGATGCTGTCAGGACACACAGTTTATTCAAAAGACGGATTTGTCTCATAATTGTCTCCGTTACGAAAGCAGGATAAATAAAGCTGGATGGTGACACAGAGCTAAAAAGCTAAGCTACGTCAGCACTGTGACGGCTTGCTATTGGTCAGTGGCAAAAATTTGCGTTTGTGTCAGCCAGTCCTAATAAATTCCAGGTCAGAGACATCAGGAGTCCCGATAAAACGACACGAGCATCAAAAGTGATGAAAAGTTTTCTAGCAGCTAGCTGGAATGTCATTACCGGACAATACCAGTTCATGACGACGGCCTATCACAGCCTGCTTGGTGACCGCGGTACTCTAGAAGTTAGCATCCTCAGTTTTAGACACCCCCCCCCCCCCCCCCCCCCCATTAAAGCATCCACTGATCGCAGAGGGAAGTATGTAAAAATCTAGATGATACCTGAACAGGTAGGAATCATGAGAGCAGCCCCGACGTCGTACTGTGCTAACGTATAACATGTAGAACGAAGGATTACTGCAAACACTGATTATTTTTAGTATTCTTTAGTCTTGATTATCTTTCTGATTAGTTCTCTAAAAGGTCAGAATAAACTCAAATGTCCAGCAGCTCTTTTTCTCCACGTCCAAAGTTAAAAACTGACATTTAGCTGTACGAACCTTTAGATTCTCCCAATTTAAACCTCCACACTGGAGTTCAATCTGACGCTGAAAGTCGGTCGACCTCGAGCTGTAATCTGAGCTGTACCTGATCTTTACCTTCTGCTGTAGCTGTTTCATTATCAGGAATTAAAAACACATTCTTCTGACCTCTCGCTGTGTGTTTCTGCTGCTCACAGGCTCCAAACAGCCATAAACCCCCGAGGAGTTCACCTGAGCGCCGGCTTTTTGTTTCCTGACACCAGTTCTCACTTTGTCGAGGACGTTTTAGTGGCTTCATCATGCTGGAACAGGAAATCTCAGATAGATTTTCTGACCCTCTCTGACAGAAACTGACCTGAAAACAGCACAAAGTCAATATATTTACTGTCTGAGCTCATCAGTTCATTGGTTTCTGTAAATATCTGCTGATTCTGGATCTGATGCAGCAACATGTTTCAAACACGTTGAGACAGGAGCAACTAAAGACTGGGAAAGATGTGGAACGCTCCAAAAACACCTGTTTGGATCATTCCACAGGTAAACAGGCTGATTGGTAACAGGTGATAGCATCATGATTGAAAGGCTCAGTGGGTCACAGCGAGGATGGAGCGACGGTTTGTTTGCTAATGACTGAATGTTTCACAGGGTCATCAGGGTTGTGGTTCAAACATCAGAGCAGCGGTGGAGGAAGCATTTAGATCTAAATATGTTGGTAAACGTGAAGCCACCAAAGGCCGCGGTTAGCTTAGCTTAGCTGAGCACAAAGACGAACAGGTGGAAACAGCTAGCCTGCATCTGTCCAAAGGTTCCAACATGCTGAAGGTGGTATCAACACCTGAAGTTCACCAATAAACACATTTCACTCTGTAATTTGTCGTTTTGACAAATGATCAAACTAACGAGATGCTGCGTGCTGATTGGTGATCTTTACAGTTTCTAGGTGGATTTTATGACTGTGGAAGTGCTGATAAGCCTCAGGGCGTTTCAGATTGCTCATTGCTTTAACGTTGGCAGCAGCAGAAGCAATAAAGTGGCTAAATATTCCATCAGGTTGTCCTTTCACCCCCTCAGGGGTGTTTCCACACTGTTTATTTCCCCCAAAGCTCTCAGAGAAGGGAAGACACCTGTAGCATACTGCTAACGCTCGCGGACGCTGCTTCAGAAGCTGTGCCTTTCATTCACAGGAGGTCTTAGCATGTGACTACGAATGAGGCAGATTAAGTAACAACACTAGTGATGACTTCACAACAACTTCTGAGGTCACGCAGCGACTCAGAGGCAAAAATCTTCTGAGGTGAAATTCTCCCGTGAGAACAGCCGTGACAGAGCAAACAGAAATCACAGTAATAAAACGATGTGAACGCGTGTTTGTGGATCGATGCTCTGCATTGATGAGAGCTCGATGTCGTGTGGACAAACAGCAGCCACCTCTCGCAGGCGATTAGAGCTCATTATGGAAGTCAGATCCGATAATTTCATTAACATTTCAGAGTGGAACGAACGCTGCTGCTGCCGGAACAAATAGTTCCACACTCTACATGTTGGCACGGTAAATAACCAGACCGATAAAGGCAGAATGAAGTCTGTCGGAGGGTCGATACCTGAGGGGGTACAAAAGGAGGCAGCCTGGACCTGAGCGGCCAGTCTGCGGGTCTCATCTGGTCTCATCTGGTCTCTGAGCAGGATCTGTCCAGGTGAGTCTTTTATCAGTCTGATCTGTCTTCAGAAACAGAATCGACTTTTATTTGGGTTTGTGCTGCTTTGCTTTTTGATTCGACACAAACTGCTGCCAGCGTGTTCATTTTATTAACGTCCTCATGGTAACGGCATTTCTCGTTGTGTTGGCGAGGTTTTAAAAATACGTGGCTGACTTTGTGAGGAGCTTCTTTCATAAAGAATTAAGAAATAAAGGCAAACATTGCAGCCATTTGTAATTGAGCTGCTGCAGCTGCAGCCTGCAGGGTCCGGCTCTATGTGCATCAATATTATACGAGTTAAAAAGGTGCACGGATAGATTTTTGTAGATTTTGTAGCTGTAAAGTTTTGAAGGTTGTCAAACGCTGCTCTGTGCTTGCAGGTTTAGTTTTGGGGATTTTAGCGAGTTTGTGCATTTAGTTTCAGTCTTAAAAGTTTACAAGCTGAGAAGCAAGAAGTGTGTGTGCAAGTGTGCGTATCACCTGATTGGCTGAACTGTGCAGGTACAGCGGTGTTCATGATGGATCTCTCACTTATTAATTCCCTGTTTTCTTTATGAAGCTCTGAGCTACAAAATGCACTCATAGTAAAACCTGTCAGACTTTACCTGAACACAAAAGCTTTCAAGAGAGAGTTTGCAGGCACAAATGTTGATGTAAGAACTTTGTCCTGATGAAACAGGAAAAGGACAAACACAAGCTGCTCAAATCATCGTCTCCGTCCCCACAATGCCGTCCATCAGCGTGACTCAGGCGTTCTTGTTGTTGGCCCTCCTCCATGTCACCACATCACTTCCTATCAGGTACCATAAATCTCACAGCGGAAAGTCAAAAATATCATTTTCTCTGTCGTTCCCTGAATCCGATAACGCTCTCTACTCAGAACACTGACACGAGGTCAGAGTGTATTAAACACCAAGAAAAAAGGATTTTATCATGCTGTCAGATTCACAGTCTAAGTTCTCAGATATGGTTCTTCGTCTTTCTTTAAACGTTGTCCTGTCATGTGACCTCAGGGATGAAGACGAGGTGGAGGGTTTCCTCACTCAGATCAGACACCTGGACGCACCGTGGTCTCTGACCTCTGGAGACAGTCTGCTGGAGGCCAGACTCAGGTGAGTCCACACCCCAACGAGAAATGGAAAATGTACCCCCCCCTGGTGGAGCTCTTACAGCGGGGTCACTCATAGGGATGAACCTGAATCTGCAGCTCCCCTCAGCTTTACGCAGCTTTTATAATGACTTTCATCTCATTGTTGAGCTGTGATGCCACAATTTTACCCACTGAAAATATTATAAACTGTGTGCAGATCCATATTTGAGTGATCATTGATGTGATCATGTTTCAGGCAGCTGCTGTCTGCAGGTCTGGACCGCAGGAGGCAGCTGGGAGACATCGAGTTCTCCAACAGATACGCAGAGTTCCTGCGATCTAAAGCCAAACACAACTCGGTCTGCGCCTTCCTGCGCCGCATGCAGGGCGTCAGGAAGAGGTGATGCACAGTACGCCAACTGTTACACCTGGACTGAAACATACAGATACATTCAAGGGCCTAATTTCCACTTTTCAGGTTTCAGCTTGATTCACTCACTAAAAGTTTCTGTCTGTTTTCTGTCATTTTCTTCTTTTCATGGCACACTTTTAATGTGAAACATCTGCAGGAAGTGTTGCGTTTCAGTAGCTTAACGGCAATAAAAAAAATCCAACAGAGTAGAAATGAAAATTTAGTGAATAAAAACTGGATCAGTATCGTCATTCACTGATTGTTTCCAACTGGTTCCACTTTGCCTCTTTTTCTGTTTGGTGTTGAGATTCTGTCAGTGAATCTCAGCACTTCCTGCAGATGTTTCACATTAAAAGTCCACCAGGACTTGGAAGGCTTCTGCCCTTCAGCTGCTCTACTTTCAGCTCAACAGTGATTGAAAAAGAGCAGATGGTTGAAAATACTGTTACACAGAGAAGTACTCTGTTGTTGTACTGATGAAATGTATGCTATCATCATGCATGCTATCATGTATGCTATCATAAATCTATTAAGACAACAGGTAAAAAATAGTGTTGAATTTAACACAAACTACAAATTAGAAGAGGAGCAGATCAGAAAACACGGAGTCTTCTTCCTAAAATATGATTAAATATAATTGGAAGTAGAAATTAAGGCCTGTCTCTAATATAAGACTGTTTCAAACAAACACCTGGTTCTCTCTGCAGGTCAGGTGAACAAACGCTATCTAAACGCTGAGATTACAAAAGTTTTCTGAGGAAGAAGAAGAATAACCCCGTTAATCCCCTTGGGGAAAACTAAGCTTTTCCATTTCATTGTTATATTATTTTTGCAGTTGTTGTGGAGGGAGGTTAGAGGATGCCACATAGTCAGACGCCCCTCCAGCAGTTAAGGGTTTGGTTCCTTGCTCAGGGCCACCCTCCGGTACCCCCCAAGCTATGGTCAGTTTCTCCAAAATCAAATGAAAGTTTGCTTCTCTAACTACAAATCAACTTATTCTGTCGCAACAAGAAACGTTTCTTCTTCCGGCATAACGAGCTCACGATAGAAAAAACATCTCGTTTCAACTAAGAAGAACATAAAGACATCGGTTATGATGACAGCTGCTCCATCCTCTCCAGCAGTGTTTAACTGTTGCCGTGTTTTTGTCCACAGTGTGGGGGGGGGGGACACGGAGAGGCTGAACTTGCTGCTGAAACAATACATGTGTCCCTCCGTCTACAACAACTGGCCGACCGACCTGTGAGAGCTGCTCAGCAGACAGAGACTAAAGCTGATGTTAAAGGACAAACGTGTTACTGATGTTCTGAATAGATGCAGCTGTCATATTTAATGTGCAAACACAGATATCGATGATATTAAAATATGTTTTATGAAGTACTTTAGGTGTTTCGTGTGTTTGATAACTGTGTGGAGCATTTCACATGAACACCATTCATCATACATTCACTTTGATGAGTGGATATTAACCAGCTCTGGACTTAAACAGGCTGTTATAGTTATGGATCTCAGGGAAAGAAGCCAACCATTCTGATGCATTGATATTTAAAATGAGACTCCAGCTCGACGTATATCTAGAAGTGCTAACTGACCCTGACTTCATATTTAGCAGTAGATACCCCACCCTCGGTCCTGCTGCCAGGATCTCTGCCAGGTAAATGTGATCCTGCACATCCTTCAGTAGGTCCACTCGGTAAGTTGAAAGATAGTTAATAAAAGATAAATTTAGAAGGCCAACTCTGCCCCCTCATGGTCGCCCGAACTTCTTTATTAAATCTATGATCACAATGTGATGACACCCAATACCAGGTGTAAAGCCTGAGGATTAGACATGTCCACATAATGTGTGTGTGTGTGTGTGTGTGTGTGTGTGTGTGTGTTGTCCCAGCAATAAAACTAATGTCAACGACAGAAGAAAACTTCTGTACATGCAGGTATGAAACCATACAGGAGGAAAAGACTAAAGTGTGAGTGTTTCAGTTAAAGCTGCTCCGTTCATTTAAAACCTTTCTGAACTTTGAGAACATCATTAAACAGAAACTCAAATATTCCCTTTGATGTAGGCTGAATAGTAAATTAGTGGTACCCTTTAAAGATTATCCATGAACACCTGCACTGTGACAAAACTGATGGTTTGATCCGAATATTTCTATCAGACTAAAAGCTGGAGCTCTCTCAGAGAACAGAGGTTACAGAGTAACCACACATGGTTACAATGGACCAATCAGCATTTTGAGTATTTTGAAGCAGTCGCAGTAACAGTCGCAGTAGTTTAGGTTAGAAGCATCTTGAATATGTAAAACCCACTGAAAGCCGTCCTTCCACCTTCAGTATATGAATGTCTTTGTCCCCCATCATTGTTGTCGACCATAAATCGGGATCAGGACCGGTGAACTCCTGATAAAGGCCAAGTGGAGCCGAGGATCATGGGGGACTTGCTTTGATGAAGACATTAGTTGATAGTATTCTTAGTGCTGTCTTTCTGTTTCTGTAACGTGGGACCGTGATGTGTCTCAAGTCAAACAGACGACATGAAAGACAGTAACAAAATAAGATCTTATATGACTTCTCAGCAAACAACATGCATGTTTTTATGGCGGGGAAAAGTCCAGTGCGGCCATAAAGCCGAGCAGATAAGCAGAGAACACAGACAGACGAGGATCAGTTCAAGCAGGACGGACGGAGACATGGACGGGATTCGTCCACACTTCACCGTGAGGACGTCCCTCGGCTTTCTGCTTCTGATTCTGCTTCAAGCGTCCACTGAGGCCCAGTCCTGTAAGTACTGACATCTGTTGGTCCAGCTGAGGCCTCTTTGTTTGATCAGACTGGTGTCACCTTCCAGGACATAATGGGCCCAGTAACAGCTCGCTAACTGGTCCGTACTGACGCCTGCTGCCTAGTGACCGGTTCGTTTCAGAGACGCCATCTGTGCTGACACCACAATGGAAATGATTCACATTTAATGCCGTTTCAGGGAATAATTCTGGTTCAGAACAGTGTGAAAAACACATGACGAGTGGAGGACCGGTGGCGCTCGCTGCACTTCCACACATTTGTCTTACTCAGCAAAAAAAAAACAAAAAAACATTGTGGTTCAAATCTCCCACGTTTTGCAGCTCTAGGCTAGCATCCTGATGAGCTGCGTGCTGGACACAGAGATGAAACTGAACGGCTATTTTCTAACCTGACTTTGGAGACGAAAGAACAAACAGGATGCATTAAACACTGGTATTGTGTTTGTAACAGGGCTCTTCTTCTCTCCCAGCAGCATGTTCTGCTCCTACTGATGTGTATTTGCAAGAAAATGACACTACCATAGTGGGTCAAGCTGTGGTGAATATCACAGTCAGCTCAGGGGTGACGCTCTCGATCCATCCTGAAAGCCTCGACTACCCGTTTAAGCTCGATGGAAACAGCCTGATACTTAAAAGCGTGTTGGACTATGAGGTACTGTAGGTCAACCAGATCCAAACCCATGTCTCAGTCTCAATACTGTGAACACACCTGACTGTTGAGCATGACATTTGTTTTGTTTGCAGACTGAAAAAAAATATGTAGTGAAGATCATCTGTACTGGACCCACAGGCACCGAGGTAAAACTGCCGTCATACACTAAACACGATGGAATCTGCATGAACTTTGCACTGATTTTTTTTATCTTTCACTTTGTGGAACTGTTGAAGAACTGTTGTTCTTCACATGTTTCTGAGTTTTAAACATGCAAAATCAGCAATAAACTACAGAAATAGCAAAACCAGAAGAAGTAATTTAAAGATGGATTGTTTCTCTTTGCTTCCAGGCGGACATTTCCATTTTTGTATTTGTGAATCCTGTGAATGATAACCCCCCAGTCTTTGGTCAGACCTCCTACAGCGCCGCTGTCGATGAGGTAAGAGTCTGATCGGTTCATGTAACTGAACAGGAATTATTGTTCATCATCACAGGTTCTTATTTGTGTGTTTAAATTCATGTATTTGTAACCTTATCTCAGGGCTGCACGGTGGCTCGGTGGTTAGCAGCGTCGCCTCACAGCTAGAAGGTCCCCGGTTCAATCCCGCCAGGGGTCTTTCTGTGTGGAGTTTGCATGTTCTCCCTGTGCAGCGTGGGTTTTCACCCGGTTCTCCGGCTTCCTCCCACAGTCCAAAAACATGCTGAGGTTAATTGATAACTCTAAATTGTCCGTAGTGGTGTGCGTGGTTGTTTGTCTGTATGTCTGTGTATATGTAGCCCTGTGGTAGGCTGGCGACCTGCCCTGGGTGTCCCCTGCCTTCGCCCGAGAGACTCCTAGAGGCTCCTAACCTTATCTCATATTTGAGTTGCAGATATTCTGGATATTGCGTTTGTTGCTAAAGTACACTATGTGGCCAAAAGTGTGTGGACACAATGTCCATATATTTTAATGCATTTTTGGTCTGGGGCTGATTTCGTGGTCTGGTTCCAGACAAAAGTCTGCATGTTACATCATGCATGTTGTGTTTGATTTTGTCCTGTTTCAACACGACAATGTCCACATACACAAATCCAGCTCCATAAAGAAGAAGTTTTCCTAGTTTACAGACCTCACAGCAGAGCCAGATTTCATCGTCTAACATCAGTGATGGGAGTAAGTCCCTGCAGCCAGGTTCAGCATGTGGTGGAAAGCCTGAAAGCAGAAGAGTGGAGGCTGTTAAAGCAGCACATTGAAGCCTGTGGGTGTGGAATCTGCCCCTCAAATGTGGCTGCAATGTTCAGCTGTCCACATACTTCTGGCCATGTGGACTATGAATGGGAACATTATAGTGAAGTTTGATTGACGCTGTGAGTGTCAGATACCTTTCAGATACCTGCGACTGGTCAGTGTTGTGGCTGCTCATGGAGGGTTGCTCCAGTGAATAATCCTTTGAAATGTTGAAAACTGTTTCATGTTAATATTACATCACACTGACTGACTGACTGAACCATTTTGTCCCAGATGACTCCTGTAGACACACCTGTGGGCCTCTTCCCTGCAACAGATCCAGACGGGCCGCAGCTCTTCTACACACTGACGCCTGAATCTGTAAGGCCTCGTCGCACTGCAACCTATTTTTAGATAAATTAGATATTAATTTAATCTCCAGTTCAGGGAGGGATCCAGCAGTGGGAGCAGGGGGAAACCGTGAGCTCAAGAGCAGATCCAACCAGTGTTTACTGTCCTGTTTGATTCCTGCAGAGCGGCTTTAAACTGGCGTCGCAGACCAAACCGGAGATCCTTGTTGCGAAGCTGCTGGAATATGACAAAGTCAGAAATGTCGAGCTGATATTAAAAGTTCAGGTGAGTGCCGCTCGCTGCCTCTGATGCCGTTCATCCAACTCAGTGAAACCAAATATTTCTTTCAGCCTCTGGAGGTCAGGCCGCTCTCCTAAATGCTAAGTCAGACATAAAATGAACATGGTCGCGGCTTTGGCTTCGCAGGTTGGGCAGATCATCCACTAATCACAGGGTTTGACCTCCTGCCGGCATGTCATGTGTTCATCATCAGGCTGGCGCCTTGCATGCTAGAGGCCAGGTGTAAAGCATGCATGTAAAAATGCAGTTCACATTCCACACGACAGCTTCTTCTTAAATCCACCAGCGAGCTGATTCATTACTTTTAGGAGCAGTAATGTTTCTAGCTCACTTTGATGAAGGAATATAGCTGGAAACATCTGGAGAAGTTGTACATGTTTATTTTGATAGACGTTACAGCCGCCGACACCCACCATCCACTCACACAGCTGCTTGATGACACCTCTTCTCCGGACCGTGGACAACTTACATCATTTGATTTTGTACACAGAGTACATCTAATGGACATTTTATGCTAATTTCATCATTGAAAACTCTTAAAAAATACTCGCTGACAACCTTTTTTTCACGATGAAAATAGATCAAAGCTTAATAAAAAGTGAAAACTAGCATTGTGACAAAAAGTGAAAGACAGAAAAATGACCGTTTTAATGCGAAGTCTTATCCAGTGACCTGCATCCATCTGCAGGATCAACTCGCTGTAGCTCCTGATCAGTAAAACAGTTTCCTCCACTGCCCCTCTTGTTCTGATCTCACATTCTGAAGCGTTCTGTCGACAGTTTATCTACAATCCTGACAATCAGGCAAGAAGTTTAAACTAACGTGAGGTTCAGGCACGCTCTGTTGTGTTGCTGTTGGAAGGAAAACGAACATTTCAGGATTAATGTCGGTGGTCAGCTATCGAAATCTTTGAATAATGATCACATCTAATCTGCGCTGAGGTAATCAGCTTCTGATTCTTCTTTTATTGAAGGACACACAGTTGGGAACAGACGCTAGCGGGCCTTCGTTCACCGCCACAGCCACCATCATGGTCACCATCAATGACGTGGACAACCGAGCGCCGTTGTTCCAGCCCTGTACCCTGTATGAGGCTGGGGAGGATTCGATCTGCCTGAACTCCGCCTACACCGGCACAGTCACATTAAACGAGCGAGAGGTGGGACCCGTCGGCTGTGGTAACACTTCACCTGGAGTCCAGTGCTGAAACTGAGCTGCCAGGTGACAAACGTAGACGGAGTGAGGAGAGCTCCAGCACCTCGAGGTCGATGAGCGGCCAATCAGCGAGCTCTCTCACTGAAGGTCCAGATAGGCTTGATAGTTTGACATATAAAGTCAAAGTGCATCCCACCGCCCCCCCGATCTCTTTCCAACAACTCTTTTATGTCTTCGTAGACTCAACACCACAAATCACTCATACCAACACACACGGTTCAGACAGTCCCTCCTTGAAGACATTGATGGTGTTACATTGGGTTGAAGATGCAAAAAGAATCAGAAGTACGACCTTAATTGCTGAATTGTCAGTTTGAGAAAGTGTTGGATGCAGCTGCAGTCACCTTTCCTGTCCGACAGGAGGTTTCAGCCGCTGTTAGACAATCTGAAAAGCTCAGGCTCAGTCTGTTCTCCGCTGTGCTCATGCAAAAGAATGATGGTCTCCTCTGCATTAGACACATGATGAAGATGATGATGAGAGTGTTTCCTCCTCTGCAGACCGGAGTGTTGCAGCTGGAACCAGGACCGCTTTACGCCGTCGACGGAGACTCTGGGATAAACGATGAGATAACGTACTCGTTCCTGAGCGGTGAGAAGCGGTCCGGCCTCCATATCCACAGAGAGAAGTCGTTGATTATTGGCAGCAGCTCAGTTTGTCTGTGTTTTAGGAAACGGCGGTCTGTTTGAGATCGATCCCGACACAGGGAACATCACCATGGTGAAGCCGGCCGACACGCTGGACACCATCACTCTGATCGTGCTGGTAAAGACAAAACATTCGATGGCTTTTATCCAGATCTTTCAAATGATGCTGTCTTTATGTCTCTGGTAGGTCTTGGTCTGTGTTGTTGCCTCATTCTGCAGCTTACTGTTGTAACACGTATCCTAGACAACCAAACAGTTCAAAGCAGCCTAGAGCGTCCTTTCACCAGGGCCACGGCCACCGCATCATGTCCTCTGTCCTTTTCCTGGGAGTCTGGAGGGTTTCTGTTGACATGGGAAGGAGTTTATATATAATAATATTATTATATTTGTTTTAAATCTGATCAACATATTTTTAGACTAAATCTCTCCAGTCCAACTGGAAATCACATGTCCTGTGTTCTCCTTTGTTGAAAAAAATCTGAAGCCAAACGCAAGAAACTTATATTTGATATTTTTCAGTCAAACATCAACATCCAGCCAAATGAGACAAAATGAGCATTATTTTCTCAAAGACCACATTTTCTTCCTTTTAATAATAACGAAAAAAGAAAAATTAGGGTTGATACTAACAATTATTTTCATCATTTTATTATTGTAGTTATTACAGTTGACATGTTCAGTTCCTTTTTGTTTGTTTTTTTTGGAAAAGCTAACACTCCAGATCCAAACATGTCAGAGAGGACGAAGAAACCTGCACAGACAGTATTGATAAGCTTATTTAAGATCGGTGCATCAGGGACTTTATAAAATTGTTTAAATGATTATTCAATAATCTGATAACTGTCATGTGACTAATTGATTCATTGGCTAATCATTTTAGCTATCTTTAAAAAAACTGACATGATGTTTGACTGCAAAGAAGGCCGACAAAATGTGATTTCAGTTGGACTTTAAAATGTGACGCTATGTAACCGGAAATAAAATGGATTTAATGTTCCCCACCAGACTTACATGTCCGGCAACACGGAGGTTTTAAAACAAAATTAACGATTATGTAAGAAGATGGAATTAACAGAAAATGGGTTAAAGCGGATGGGTGAATGAGCACATTAAATGTAAATGTTGTAGTTTTTGAGTTTGGTTGGTGGGGACTCAAAAACGTCCTCATAAGAGTTCTGCTGCAGGGACTTGGACTCCTGGTCACCTGGTTGCAGTCCTGCAAATCACCAAACCTCTCACAGGTTCCTGCGGTTAGAAACAAGATGGTCTGCGTTTGCTCTTGTGTTCAAATCTTCCATCAGGTATGTTTTTCTCTCCCAGGCTGCTCAGAAGATGAACCGGTATCAGTTTACCACCACCACCGTCACAATCACTGTCCAGGCGAAGAGTCTCCAACCTCCACAGTTTCAAAGGCCTCGTTACGAAGGCGTCGTCACCGGAGTGGGCAACATGATGATGGACAAGAACAACAGAGATCAGCCACTCAGGATCCTGGCCACTGATGGGGACTACGCTGCCCCTGAGGTAAAACACAGACTACACTTCTCTGATTCAGTATGGGGACGCCGAAACTGAAACGTAATGATGGGCCACAGCCAAAAGCAAAAACCTGTTGTTGTATCACTAAGATGCAAAATGGTATTCGGATCCTAAGTTCCTTTGATTGACCCGCTTACTGCCCAGTGGCTCAAACAAAGGCAACATGGGTCCGTGGCGTGATTCCAGATGATGTTTCTGGTAAACCCTCTTAGCTTCAGCAAAGTACGCTTAGCATGAGTGAACTAAAAGTGGCGGGCTACTGTTTAACTGAACTTTCAAAGAACCAGTTTTATTGTCTTATTGGAGTTTCGTACTTGAAGTGCAGCACTAACCTTTTCATTTCTTCTCAGGTCAAACAGGGCGTAAATCCCCACATCACGTACTCCATTACAGGGAGCAGTGAATTTGTCATCATGGACGGCTTTTTGTTCATGACTAAGGATCTCCCACAAAGCACGTTATCTCTGCAAGTGAGTTTACCCGTCTATTAAAACTTAGAGTGTCTGACTCATGTTTTTATTAAGCTTTCAACTTCACCTTTGCACCTGCAGGTGTTGGCAACAGACAACTCGAATGGTGAAACGGCTACCGCTGATCTCTTGGTGGAGGTGCCATCAGGTAAGACGAAAACCTTCACAGGGGGCTCTACTAAAGGTTGAGAGGTAGTCAACACGAGCTGCTGACCCCTCCGTACAGACTGACCCTTGTCTTTTAGTTTTAATCAGTTTCAGGTTGACGGTTGGCCAGTTTCCACCACAAAACTTGTGTGAATTCAAGAAATATGTACTGAAATTTCAACCAGAGGAACCAGGGGGTAAATTTCGAACCTGGGTCGCCCCATTGGAGACAGAATTGCTGTCTAAATTGCATTTAGTTACGGTTTTTAATTGTGTCACATATCCACTGTGACACAGTCCTGTGGTTGGTGTGCTCTGATGTCACAGAAAAGCTGAGTTCACTTGATGGTGGACAAACAAGGTTTCATGCAGTCTTGGTGTTTGACTGTCAGCGTTCTTAACCAGACTAAACGGGCCAACACATCTGAGTCTGTTTGAACCTCATCAGTTCTGATGCAAAAGCTCTTTCAGAGTGACTGAACAAAGGCTGAATTTCAGAACGGCCGTGACCAAACGCTGGTTTGCTCCACGTCATGTCAGTACGGGTGAAGATGCACCTGCATGAGCTGAACATCTTTCAACTTGCAAAAAAATCTGTGCGTATCCAGAAGCAACATGAGCAACATCTGCTTCGTGAATGTGTACAGACGGGAGGGAGAACATAAGAAGTTCAGTTTGTACGTAAACTATGACTGCCGATGTTTCCACATAAAGGATGTCACTTAACAATTTCTACTCGTGCACATTTTAATGTGCACTCCTGACCATGTGCATGCAGAAACCCCTGGTGGTAGAAAGGAGCAACTACAACCGAGCACACAAGAAGTTCGGTGAACGTCTTGACTCGGCGTTCTCGTTGTCCTCATGGGAAAACTTGCTACGAGCATATTTTTTACAACATCACGGCTCCTCCACAGAACTCACTGACCTTGTTACGGCTGGAAGGGAGTTACTTTGCTGCTCTGTGTCTGGCTCGCTCACAGGAGACACTGCCCGTGGGGGGGTGGCGTCTGGATGCATTATTACAGTGTTGGTCGCTTTCACACTCGTTGCATTTCGGCATTTTAAATGCTCTACATTTTTCCACAGGATACGGTTTATTATGGCGTTAATGCCTCAAGGTGTGTGAAGGTAACTAAGTCCTATTAAGTACCCATCCTCTTTAGCTGAGTAGCTCCATGAGCAGCTCATTAAGCTCATACATTAATGTTTTCCTTCGAAGTGAGATGAGGAAAGCTGTCCATATAACAATACAAAGGTATTTCAAGAGTCAACTTAGTGTCTCTTTAACAAATCAGCCACATTCAGGACAGAACGGTCATCACGCCTCTTCCCCACTCGTAGATACGAGCCCCCTGGCATCGACCATAAAGAGCTGGAAGCTTTACGTGGAGCTGGGACCAGCTCACACACCCGTTTCGTACTAGACGCTGTTGAAGGAAAAGGAAGCATTGGAAATTTATCACAACGTAAAGGATTTTCTTCAGGATGTTCTGCCATTGAATCAGTGTCTTTCAGTGTCTCCATCACTGACACAAACGACCTGTGGAGATAGATCTGAGTGTGATTTCACCATCTGAAGGGATGTGCACATGCATCATCTGCATTTGTAGAACAAATAAAAGGAATTCCCTCTCTCTGAAATCTTCCATCAAACTTTGTTTTCTAAAGCCTGAAAACAGAGACAAGAGGAGATGCAGAAGTCTTACAATACGCTGAAAGGTTAAACGCCTGAAACACTGCCTACAACAACTTTAAGGTTTGGAGAAAACAGGGACATGAAAATCTGCTCTCCTTCCAGGGTTCACCACCACCACTGTGGGCACTACAAACAGGATGTCCATGACGACCGTGGGGGATTCCACCATCTACAGCAAGACCACGAAAGACCCCATGCCACCTGTCTCAGCTACCACCGCCCCCATCCCTATTATACCCACTACTACGCCTACTGGAGGCAGTGGTTCACCACCAAAACCCAGTCTGACCACTGGAGGAGGCGTCTCCTCTACAAGCACAGCTCAGCCTTACACAGGTGATTTTCTCTCAGTAGCTTCAGTCATATGAAATATTTTCACACTCAGGGAGGGTGTGAGTGATCCTTACCTGGTTAATAAAAGATACAACACCAGCAGGTCATGTAGAAATGACACAAGAGTCCACTTCTGAGTTCCTGTAAAATTAGCAGACACAAAGTGTTCAAGAGTTGCCACACTAAGTGTGTCAAGACACAAAATTCTGAAATTCTAGACTTTTCGTCGGGGTGTGATGGGGCGTCCCAGAGGCTGCACAACAGGTCATTTAGCATGTCAAACCATACGAGTATAGAAGCCCCGTTGTCATTTAAAATTGGCCATGACACTGGGCTTCAGGGCAGCTAATCGTTCGAACTGGAATTTATCAGTTTGTCTTAGAAGACGTTTCTCCTCTCATTCGAGCAGGCTTCATCAGTTCATGAGCACCAGACTAGATAGGACAGCTCTAGTCTAGATAGGACAGCTCTAGTCTAGATAGGACAGCTCTAGTCCAATGCAATGGTGTTAGGTTCAAGTATTTATCCTCTGAGTGAGGCCAACCCCCAAAACCAGGGATGGTATCACTCTATTGTGAGGCAAACGATCCCCCCATTAAGGCGGGGTAGGGTGTAACCCTTAGGTGTCAACGACAGTCGTCTGCCTCGTTAGTGTCCCAGTATTCTCCAGTGGGCGATGTGAGTCAAAAAGGAGGTATCTGGACGTTATTTACCTTATTTGCCACACCACATCCAGAACTCAATGGACTTTGTAAATAAGATCTGGGACTTAAAACTAGACCCATCAGAAACAATGGTTTCCTTCGATGTCCCACCCACTGGAACACAAACTAGGTGTTATCAGAACTGTCCAACACAGAGCTGATAATGTTCCAACCAGCCAACAGGCCAGAGACAAGGAACACAAACACTTGAGGGGGGCCCTCAAAACCTGTGGTTACCCCAGCTGGTCTTTTGTGAAAAGTTCAGCTGCTTCCAGAAAGAACAGGGTGACAGAGGAGGAAAAGAGGGACAGACGGCATAACATCGTCATCCCATATGTGTCTGGTGTATCAGAGAAACTTGGGCGAATTTCAACAAACACAACATCCCGGTACATTTCAAACCTGGGAACACTCTCAGACAAAGGCTGGTGCACCCTAAAGACCGGACACCTCACACTCAGAAGAACAACCTGGTGTATGCAGTCCAGTGCAGTGAGGAATGCACAGACCTGTATATTGGGGAAACCAAACAGCCACTGAGCAGACGCATGGCACAACACAGAAGGGCAAACTCTTCAGGGCTGGACTCAGCTGTTTACCTGCATCTCAAGGAGGAAGCACACTCCTTTGAGGATAAAAATGTGCATATTCTGGACAGAGAAGACAGATGGTTTGAAAGAGGAGTACGAGAAGCCATCTATGTCAAGGTTGAAAAACCATCTCTGAACAGAGGGGGGGGGGGGTCTGAGACACCACCTATCTCCCACATACAATGCTGTCCTTTCATCTCTCCCAAAGAGATTCAAAGATTTAGCCTCTGAGGATAAACGACAAAGCCATTCACACATGGCTCCAGGAGCCCCCCAATGACAACAATGGGACACTAACGAGGCTAACGACTGTCGTTGACATCCAAGGGTTACACCCTACCCCGCCTTAATGGGGGGATCGTTTGCCTCACAGTAGAGTGATACCATTCTTGTTTTTGTGGGTTGGCCTCAATCAGGGGATAAATACTTGAACCTAACACCATCTCATTGGACTAGAGCTGTCCTATCTAGTCTAGAGCTGTCCTATCTAGTCTGGTGCGCATGAACTGATGAAGCCTGCTCGGATGAGAGGCGAAACGTCTTCTAAGACAAACTGACGAGGTCCAGTTGAAAACGACTGAAGGTCCTGAAGCTTACAATGACCCTGATGAATAAGAATATTCACAGACATCATGACACTGGTAATTTGTTGCATGCGACAAAATCATCTAAAAATCAGGCTAATTCGTGTAGTCTGATCCCGGCATCAAACAGACCTACCTGAAACTGTCCTCCAGCTCAGCACACTGCCTCAAAAACAAATTCCATTGCAAAACCAGACTCAGTCTCTCAGGGTTAGTGGGGTTTTTGCCAAAACTAAAATGCCTACAACAGCTTTGAGGGAGGGACATAAAAGTATGCTCTCCTTCCAGGTCTCCCCACCATGGCACCCATAGGCAATCCCACCTCCACCAGCAAGACCACTACACCTACTGGAGGCAGTGGTTCACCACCAAAACCCAGTCTGACCACTGGAGGAGGCGTCTCCTCTACAAGCACAGCTCAGCCTTACACAGGTGATTTTCTCTCAGTAGCTTCAGTCATATGAAATATTTTCACACTCAGGGAGGGTGTGAGTGATCCTTACCTGGTTAATAAAAGATACAACACCAGCAGGTCATGTAGAAATGACACAAGAGTCCACTTCTGAGTTCCTGTAAAATTAGCAGACACAAAGTGTTCAAGAGTTGCCACACTAACTGTGTCAAGACACAAAATTCTGAAATTCTAGACTTTTTTGCGGGGTGTGGTGGGGCGTCCCAGAGGCTGCACAACAGGTCATTTAGCATGTCAAACCATACGAGTATAGAAGCCCTGTTGTCATTTATAATTGGCCATGACACTGGTCATTTGCTGCACGTGACAAAATCATCTAAAAATCAGGCTAATTCATGTAGTCTGATCCCGGCATCAAACAGACCTACCTGAAACTGTCGTAACCCTTCCATCGCAAAACCAGACTCAGTCTCTCAGGTTTAGTGGGGTTTTTTTCAGGATTTTATTTTGGAATTTTTGCCAAACAACGCTGAAAAAAATGCCTACAACAGCTTTGAGGGAGGGACATAAAAGTATGCTCTCCTTCCAGGTCTCCCCACCATGACGCCCATAGGCAATCCCACCACCATCAGCAAGACCACTACACTTACTGGAGGCAGTGGTTCACCACCAAAGCCCAGTCTGACCACTGGAGGAGGCATCTCCTCTACAAGCACAGCTCAGCCTAACACAGGTGATTCTCTCTCAGTAGCTTCAGTCATATGAAATATTTTCACACTCAGGGAGGGTGTGAGTGATCCTTACCTGGTTAATAAAAGATACAACACCAGCAGGTCATGTAGAAATGACACAAGAGTCCACTTCTGAGTTCCTGTAAAATTAGCAGACACAATGTGGTCAAGAGTTGCCGACTTTTACTAGAAAATGTGTCTTGCTGTTGACACTCAGAGCAACCAACCACAGAGTCTCTGCCTTGTTGTGGAGTGAAAGCAGTCAGGTCTGAAAAGGTGCTACCAGACTTATGCCGGGATCATGCTACATGATATCTTTGTCTCTGACAATGGTCACCGTGTCAGAGCTAACGTTCACAGTGCCATAAACTCTCTAAACCAATCATGGCGCCTCATATTTTACAATCACGTACGGGTTCAGAGGTCACTGGGGAGGTGGGTGAAGCAACTGTCAGTCATGGCGACAGAAGTGTTATGTGTGATGCCGGCGGTCTGGTGTAGCAGGCAAAAAAGGCTGTGCGTTCCTTGTAGGACTGAGGACAGTAGGAGCAACAAACCTTTCTTCTGTTTCGTTGTCCCACCTCACAGCAGCAACCTCAGCATCCCTCCTCCTCACCATGTTTGTTACCTGACTGCGCTCTGGAGAGAGCACCTGATGGGTTAACACTAAGAAACACATCATAGGAGATGTCACACTAAGTGTGTCAAGACAAAAATTTTTTGACATGCTAGACTTTTTTTGCGGGGTGTAGTGGGGCGTCCCAGAGGCTGCACAACAGGTCGTTTAGCATGTCAAACCATACGAGTATAGAAGCCCTGTTGTCATTTATAATTGGCCATGACACTGGTCATTTGTTGCACGTGACAAAATCATCTAAAAATCAGGCTAATTCATGTAGTCTGATCCGGCATCAAACAGACCGACCTGAAACTGTCGTAACCCTTCCATCGCAAAACCAGATTCAGTCTCTCAGGTTTAGTGGGGTTTTTTTCAGGATTTTATTTTGGAATTTTTGCCAAACAACGCTGAAAAAAATGCCTACAACAGCTTTGAGGGAGGGACATAAAAGTATGCTCTCCTTCCAGGTCTCCCCACCATGGCACCCATAGGCAATCCCACCACCACCAGCAAGACCACTACGCCTACAGGCAATCCCAGCAAGACCACAAAAGACATCATGTCCCCTGTCTCAACTACCAAACCCAGCGTGACCAGTGAAGGATGCGTCTGCACAGCCAACACCGCTCAGCCTCACACAGGTGGTTTTCTCCCAGTAGCTTCAGCCGTATATATTTTCACATTCAGGGAAGCTAAGCTAAGGTGTGAGTGATCCTTATTTAATAAAGAATACAACACTGCATGTTCTATGTGTCGTGAGGTGATAACCAAGCCAAAAGAGTCCACTTCTAAGTTCCTGTAATTAGCACTCATACGGTGTTCAAGAGCGAATTCCGACTGTTGTTGACATTCACAGTGACCAACCAGAGTCTCGGCTTTGCCGTGGAGTGACGCAGTGAACAGGTGCTACCAGACTTAAACCGTACCTGAAACTCGTCCTCCAGCTCAGCACACTACCTCAAAAAACAAAGGGCGTAGCTAAAGCAGCTCCGTTCTCTCAGGTTTAGCGCTTTTCTTCTGGATGTTAGTGTAGATAAACATGCTCTAGATTTCTACATGAGCTTTGTCGTGTTTACTTCAGAAATGCTGCTATATTTACCTGTGATGTTTGAATCACTTAATAACTACATCGGTTTGTTTGCTCAAACAAGACAAAATCTGTATAAATATGTTTTGGCAGACAAAAATGACGTAGAAATCACAATAACCTTCTGAATGCACTGCTTATGGAAACCATTGATACAGGGGTAGCTAACATTGACTAGCTGTCAAATGTGGCACAAGGCTTGTAGCACATATCCCTTTTTCTTCGCTTGAAAGGACAAAGATTTACAAACTGTAAAACAGTAAAAGTACAGTGAATCAATAAAGTTTAACCAGATACCAGGAAGTCAGTTCTCAAAATACAATGGTTGTAGACTATTGTATGTTGGCTTCTACATTGTTAGCTGCAGATATTCTCGCAGCTGAACTGTTATCTTTGTTCTTGGTTAGCTTGACTGTGTCTTTCAGTATAGTTTTCTGTTAGAGTTGACTTTGGTTATTATTTCATTGTTATGTTTTGTTAGCTGCTAGATTAAATTTGACCTTAGATGCCTTTTGGCTACTCGATTGTTAGCTTGACTTTGCTTAGCACTGGTTCAAACTTCAAGTTCAGCTAACAAATCTGAGATTAACCTGCCAGTGAGAGAGACTGAAAGTCATGACACACTCATGAGTGAATATGATGATTTAGTCCTAATCCTGAACTTAAAGTTAGTTTCAGAGTTAGATGTTTGTTGGTGACACCTGTATTCAGTGACCTGTGTCCCTGCAGTGCAACCGCCAGGTGGCTACGGGCCGGAGGACATGGTGGCGCTCGGTGTAACCCTGGGCATCCTGCTGCTCATCTGTCTGGTCGTCATCGGGCTGCTCATCTGTCACATTCACAGGGGAAAAGCAGACTGGAGGAAAATCTACGAAACCAGCATTTTCCGAAGCTCCGTAAGTTAAAAATTCAAAAGCTTGTTAAAGTGCTGAGAGAAGGCAGAGTACAGGAAGCAGAGAAACTACTTCTACATCCAGACCGGCAGACCTGTAAGACCTTTTGGGTGTTCTGTCCGGAGGACAGGCTTCAAGGATGAGGACTAGTGGCTGCTTTGACAAAGTGCAGCTGGTTACTGTAACTTCACCTCCAAGAAAAAGCGGCACAGAGCTGCTTCCCTAAACTTGGTCTCAAGGCAGGGGTCTGTTAGCCTTGATTAGCATCCAGGCTGATTTTTTATGAGGTTCTTATCTGCGTAGCGTCTAGCCTTCATACAGATGTTTTAATACAGCTGCTCTTTAATGGCAACATACAGTAGTTCAACAACTAATCAGGATGCCTGTAGCACGGTGGGGAATTTATTGTGTACCTACCCACAAATAGCCAGAGGTCCATTTCTGTCATATCTGCCAGTATCTGTCCTGAAGAGTAAGGCTGTAGACAGTCAAAGTGCTAGTGACGTAAGTGTCTGCTAAATAAATGTAATGTTTAATGTATATGTGAGACCTCTGTTCACTGACTGAAGCAGCAGGAGTGCCTCAAAGGCCCAAGGAATAGAGCGGAGTTAAAATGAGTGAAAACCCAGCAGCTGTAAAATGGTGAATACATTTTTTTGACAGTCACAAACCTCCAGAAATTTGATTTAATAATTTAATCCATTCGGTCCAGTGACATTTGGAAGGTCTACAAGAGCAAACATTCATGGAAAACAATACTGCATATAAAGCACTGGTGTTAGCTCTTTTCTCTCCACATGTGTTGTCCTTCCACAGCTGGGTCAAGGTTCAGATGCTCAGAAGGGAGGCATCCAGTACACCAATGATGCCTTCCAGAAAGATGAAGATGGAAAGAGCACTGACTCCAACCGTCCAGAGCTAAGCATAGAGGCTGGAAAGCCACAGAAATCAGAGAGGGACTTTCCAGCGAGGGATGAGGCGATCGAGAAGTCTTTGGTGCCGCTGCACGCCCTCCTGAGCGACGACGCCAGCCTGTCGGGTTCGGACAAGTCCGACGGTGAGAAAGAGGTGAAACCCATCCTGACCAAGGAGAGACGCATGGATGACGGATACAAGTCAGTCTGGTTTAAGGAGGACATCGACCCAGATGCCAAGGAGGAGGTGGTCATCATCCCAGGCAGCCAAGAGAACGACAGCGAAGACGAAGAAGAAGAAGAAGAAGAAGACGAGGAACGGATAAAAAGAGTCGTCTTTAATGAGGCAGATCTGGACAGTGGACTCGCACTGACGATCAGTGATCCAGAAGAGTACTCAAAGTGTTGAACGCTGATCAGATCAACAGTCCTGTGTAGCGGGACCAGTGACACAGATCCAGGACTGAACGCACCTTATGGAGAGAAAGAGAAAAGTCAATAATGAATCTGAATTTATTTCTTAAGCCTCGCTCTGTGTGAAGGTTCAGATTTTGAGTGTAATTAATCTTCAATAGCTTTTATCTTTAAATACTCAATGTGGTGTAGTCTGATCAAGTTAAGATTAAGCTCATGTTAGGGTCATCATGCATGAAAGAAGTTTTAGGCTGCTGAGATCAGTGTTGTTAAAACGCAGGAATACAGGAGACAAATGTCTCTGTGGACCCCTGGTGGTCCTCACTAGTATTGCAGGCGGTCTCTGAAAGAGTTTTGAAAAATAAAAGTGCATTTAATGATTTATGCTCAATAAAACCAGACAAGCATTTTAAACTTGCTTTTCATTATTAGATTACAAAATGTGTCAAGACGCTGGCCGACAGCCGTTAAGGTGAAGCTATAGGTGTGTGTTGTGGAGTTGATAGCATAGCTTCAGTGCCATCACAGGTGCATTTGATATTATGAAGATATGGACAGGAGGAATGGGCTCTAACTGGACTTTCACACAGGAAGTGTTCATCCTTTTTTTACCGAACATGATTTGAAGCTGTGAGCTGTTTGACAGCCCATTCACTGGAGTTACTGGTATCTGGGGTTAATTATTATTCATTGCTGATGTTATTATGTCATTCAAAACTATAAGTGCACAGACAGTACCAGCAGATAAAGACCGCTGGTACTGTCTGTAATAAAAACCTTCCTGCTGATACCGAAGACTGTAAAACATCATGACTGAAACAAAGTCTGAAGGTATTAAATGATTAAATGATCCACTGCAGTTTCACTGAAAGAATGAACGCTCATGTTTAACTTAGAGCAGAAAACTGGTGTAAGTAAGTAAACTGTATATTAACTATAATAAACACTTAATCAGAAGACAGTGGCTTAAAATTCCTGAAGTTGTTAATAATAATTACAGAATTACTGCTTAATGAATATATGGTTCATACAATCAGCCTGTATCCTTATTTAATTATCTTGATTTTATGTGTTTATGAGAAATAAGGAGGTCAGCTGCCAGGTGGCGACACCAACAGGCTGAAGCAGGTACTGCACAGAAAAAACTACAGGACAGTGTCAGTACTTGACATGATTTTACTTAAATAAAAAAATGTACATCACATTTTAACAACAGAAATCATTTCAGTTTAAAAAATTACACCTGTTTGTACAATGACACCATTTTATAAAACCATCAAATCCAAAAAGAGAACACGTGGACAGAGAAGTGTGCACAGCGTGAAGGTAAACAGGACAGAACCCACAAAAACAAACAGAGGAAGGTTAAGATTGAAGCAAACACAGTCAGGAAGTACAGAAAACAACGAGTCTGAATGAGGCCGCGCGGCGTTAAAACAGTTAAAACTTTTTAAAGAAAGAAAATGAAAAACTACAAAAGACAAAAGATTTGGCAAAGAAAGGGCCCGATCACACCAGAGAGAATGACTAATCAAACTTTGGTCAAATGTGTCGAGGAAACGCTTTTTATATATATATATATGCAGGTGCACATTTGAAAAATTTAATCTTTTATCTTTAACGCACTACAAGACAGTTTGGACATTTTGTTTGTGGCCAAATTTGTAACACTGTCAATAAAAATGGATTTCTGTGGAATATACGTGATAAATGCTGGTGTGACAGCCTTCAGACTGACAGTTAATACATAACTAACACACAGTCGGGAACAGAGACACCATCTATCAAACTACTTCCAGGCTGCAGCAAACTTTGTCTTCATTACCGTCAAACTTAAAAAGCCTGACAGGTGTCAAAGAAAAAAAAAAGTTTATGGACGACAGAGAGAAAAATCTGAAGCATTTCTGCACATCTTGGTTGAAAATGACGAATGAGAATGTGACGCATAATCGACCATTTCTGGAGGATGCCAACTGTCACCACCCAGGTATCTTAGAAGATTAATTACGTGTGAGCCGATGTTTTGTTAGCATTCAGTTAGCATAACATTAGCTAACCATAACCCTATCATCAACCAACTTCAAATGGTAAATTGATAAATGGCCGTTGACAGTGAAAGATGACAACAGCTAGTTTGTAGTCCAAAAATGTTTCTTAATTCCCGTTCCGTATTAAAACTTTTAAATCCAGGCTCATTTAGATCAGACTGATCCTAATTTGAGAGCAACAGTTACTAATTTCTGTGAATAAATCAGTTTTTTTTATTCTTTGAGACCTGCAAAGTCAAAAACAGAGAGGCTAAACTGAGAACAAAAAAATTGTTTTAGCTTGTTTAGCTTTAGCATTGGCTAGGTTTAGAAGCTAAAGCTAAAAACATCAATATTTCTTGCTTCAAGATGCTTTTTTAAGCATCTTAGCTTATTGGCTAAACAAAAAAGATAACAGAGCTGATTTAACAAACTTATATTTCAGGTCATTGTGTTATCTTTAGTGTTTTAGCTTTAGCAGATTAGCTTAAAGCTATGAGTAATGCTAAAGTTCAGACAAACTGGGGGGAAAAAGCCAATATTTATGGTCAGTGTGTATCTTAAAAAAAATTTTAGCTTCAAACGTCAGTGTTACAGGTCGTGTCTGTTTTGTTAGCTTTTGCTTTTTAGCTACGACAAAAAAATAAAAACAAAACAAAAAACACTGAAGCTGATTTTGTGGTTTACGTTAAATTTTTGAACTCTCACACAGGACAGTTTCTAACCACCACGTAAAAAACAACACACTGTAATAACAGGCTGTAAGGCTCAGCTGCTCGGTACGACACAGAGTCAAAGACTGAAGGTTTCCCTGAAGACACGAATTAAAATAAGGTTTAATAACACTGTAAAAAATAACTGTTTTCAAGCCAAACGTTTTTTGTTCTTCAGATGAAGGTGGAATATGTTCAGGAGGTTGAGTTCATTTCAGCACTGACAGACTGTTTCTGGTTTCATATATAATCAGTGTATGGACCGGACGCTGCAGTGATCAAAGGTTTTCAGTCTCAGATCATCCTGAACTGAACAGTTGATGGAATTTGTCATTATTTTCAAGAAGAAATGATAAAAAAAAACCTTTAGATGATCATCATTACTGGATTAATAATGAAAATAATCGTTAGTTGAAACTTGACTTTTAAGTTGTTTTGCTGTGAGTGTTGACTCCAAGGGGGACAAATGTCATTTAGATACAACAACCAGAAATTAGTTTGATTCAAGTGTCTTCTGTGTTCGTTCATCTGTTTTTGTATCTTAATTTATCCACCTGATCAGCTGCAGACACACGTATAAAACAGAGAAACCACTGGAGAAGCTTCAGCCACACAGTAAGTAAGTGACTTAAATGATTTAATTGATTATCAAAGTTGCCATTGATTAATTTAGTGCCTTAAACTGTCTGCTGTCAGATATAATCAGCATAACAAACCTGGATGGAAGAAGCTGAAAGGGGTCAAACAACTGCAGTTTCCCTGCAGATGTTTCACATTAAAAGCTTCAGAGGAAGAGAAGGACTGTGCTTTTAATGAGAAGCATCAGTGTTTCCAGCAGAGCGACAGGACTGCTGCTGGACCTGCTGGACCTGCTGGACCTGATCCTGACAGAACAGGTGAGCCCAGCCTCCTCACTGTGTATTCTGTTAATGCAGGACTCCACCAGAAGCCATTTTTAAGTACCAGTCATTAACTTTACTTTACTTTACTGTAAATTAACACTCAGGAGGGACACTAAGGTCTCGGTTTTGTGGGAACTTCCGGTCAAACTGCTTCAGAACAGAGACCGCTTTTCTGATTCTGAGATGAAATCAGTGATCTGAATAAAAAAAAAGAGATTTAATGCCACCAAATCTCTGAGTCTGAGTGACGTCAGCAGCTGTTTGAAGACGTCAGCAGCTGTTTGAAGACACAGTCCCGTGTGGGTGTGACGGTGTCACTACGTCTCTGGGTCGATGGCTGCAGCCATGGCGTTGATCTTCATGTACTGAGTGTTGATGGCGTCGAAGGCTTCGTCTCTGTGGATCATCGCACCGAACACCATCGGCTGCAGCAGAACGAAGGAACGGGAAGGGACAGTACATTTACTCCAGCTGTACTTCACTGAAGCTTTTGGGTACTTAAATTATGCATATTTATACTTCTTCATCACTACGTTCAGACCCAAATACATCTCACTTTCTATTCGACCTGTTTTACAGTTATGTTGCAAATAAAGGCTTGAACTACCAACATCATTAACTCTATGTTCTAACAACGCCCTGACAGACAGGTGAGGGAGGTGTCAATCAAACACAGCACAGGAAGAGGTCTAATTAGCCAACAGCTGCATGGTTTGACTGCAGGTTTGAAAATACAAAATATACGATGACTTAATAAAAGATGAAACTACAAACTGTCGAAGAAGTCGTCTGAACTTTCTCCATCTCGAACAGAGAATACTTTAATATATAAAAATTTGACACGTACATTTACTTTTTATACTTAAATTTAACTTGGAACAGAGTATTTTTACACTGTTGTATTGCAAGGAAGCCATCTCTTACCTTTTGGGTGGATGGCGTCGCTATGGAGATGCCCATCCCAGATCCAGGCAGCACAGACAAAACTTTGTACTGCGAGAAGAGAAGACGACAAATCAAATCATCTTTCCTTTCATGACTCAGCATCAGAAGGTTTCTAACACAACAAACAACATGTGAACGTTCACCTTTATGCTCTCTGCTGCCTCTGCAGCAGCGCTGGGACATTCAAACAGCACAGACGCAGGAATTAACGAGCACCATGAATGTGTCGTTACACTTCGGTCACGTAGATTTAGTGAAGCAAACACTGAAAAGCCTTCACCTCACCGTCCCTGTCCCTGTCCCTGTCCCTGTCCCTGTCCCTGTCCAAGCATGCAGGAGAAAACTCCCTCTGGACTGCTGTGGAAACAGGCGGTGCAACACAGCCCTTCCCCCTCCTTCTATATTCACAGTACCCCCTCCCTGAAACATCCCTGTCCCACAAACACTAGTGTGTGAGGGTTCGGTGCTCAGGGCTCAGGGAGGACACGAGCAGAACCAGACACTCTGCATACCTTCTGGATGTCGGTGATGTCGGTGAGTTTGATGACTTTGTTCCTCTTGGAGGATCCGGACCTGGAGCTGGAGCTCTCGAAGCACAGATGACTGGGGAGACAGAGGAGATTCAGTTAACCCCCCCTCACACAGTGCAAAAAGCTTCAGCTAAAGATGGAACTGACACGGTCACACTTTTGATCTGCTTCAAAAGAAAATAACATTTGCACTAAATGTGATATGATTTGGTGTTTTCTACGACTTTATTCTGTTTCTTCTGAAAGCATTATTTGAGCATTATGAAGCAATACTCGAAAAGGCCAGTAGGTGGCAGCAGGAGGTTGGGCAGCGACCAGGTTGCGTTCTCTTTGGCTCATTCTGGCAGCAGCCTCCAGTCTTCTGTCATCAGATCAGCATCATGTGTGCTTAGTTTGAAGTGTCGTCTAACATCGTCTGCAGGTGCTGCCATCGCGGCGGGCGGACGATCGCTTACTTTGTAGCAGAAGGATTCACCTCAAAATCTTCTCTAAATTAATAATGTTGGTCATTCACCTTGTAAGATTTTAAGATTTATTTAAATTTACCCAGTAGCTCCCCTGGCGCAGCGTGCACACCCTCCACCCACCTGGGGCTCTTTGCCCCTTCCCTGTAGCTGCAGCAGCTGACAGAAAGCGAGGACTTACTTCTCGGTGACGTAGAGGACTCCGTTGCGGATGTAGTCTGTTGGCGTCCTGCGGTCTCTGTTGATGAGGCAGCAGCGCCAGCCGTTCTCACACACTGAGAAAACAAGACAGAAAACCCTGCTCAGACCACAGTTTACCTGCTACAGGTGTGTTCTTGATCTGATGACGTCTGAACCAACAAGAAATCCACTCTGACACGTGAAGGGTCGTGAAAAAGATGTTCTGTCTGGACACTATTCGCTTCCTGCAGTTCCTCTCCCACCTGGCAGAGGGCGCTCACTCTCCGGCAGGTTGAAGACCTCGTGAAAAGCTCCTCGCTTGGTGCTGTAGTATCGTCCTCCGTCCTCGTCCCTGCTGACGCCCAGAGGAGCCGCGGCGCCGAAGCTGCCTCGACCCGCCGTCGCGGGAACCTGAACAGGTGGGCAGAAGGGGGCGGGGCAGATACAGGATTAGCACCCAATAAGGTGGGTTCACGTCTGTTTTCCAGACTGAGTCTGATCACTGTTCACTATTTCTGCCCAGAATCTCGCTCCAGTGTTTATTACAGCCACAATATGAACGAGCTAATCTTCTATCGTATCGCTAAAGAGGTCGCTCAAATCGAAAGACGACAAAAAACCCGGTGATGCATTGACGTGTAAAGATGGAAAATCTGACGCAACTCTGAGTAAAATTAGGCTGTTTTTACTGATCAAATGTGGCTGTGTGTGTTTTAATCTTTTTATTATTTTAAGAGGTTTTAGGACAAAAACACTGAACTTAAGGTAAAGGACTAAATCTTTGCCTCTTGTCTTAAAGGCAGCGACTCTCCTGAAAAGCAGTAATTCACACTGTCT
>NC_055663.1:29898144-30065644 GCF_017976325.1 Chelmon rostratus
TGGAAACACAGGCCAACGACCAATCACAGGCTGAGAATTTATCATGGCAGAGAAACCTCAGCGCAGTTGCTTCTGTGGTTTTTAAACAAACTGTTCCATAATGCAAGCTTTCACTAAAGGCACTATGTGGCCAAAAGTCTGTGGACGCCCCTATCCTTCTGGCCAGGGTCTGTTCTTCCTGGTTTGGTACATGTGATGTATCACAGCTGTGAATGTGATGATGTGATGTGATGTGCTGGGTGAGGGGGTCAGAAGGGAGTACTCACTGAGACGTCTCATGTTTTCTGTCAACCTGCGGATCAGAGACCAGATATTTAAAAGACGAACGCAGCTCGATCAGAACGTCCAGTGTGTGTCGGCTGGACGTGTCCTGGACGGTCTCTGCACACACAGGCTGCGGATCGATTTGTCCTCCTCACCTCTTGGCGCTCAGCGGCTCCTCCGTCTCCACCGTCTGCTCCTCCGGCTGGAAGCGGAAGTCCTCGATATAAACGCCGAAGCGATCGTAGAGCCATTTCAGGAAGCTGTCGGTCAGAGTGTCTCTCTGTTTGTCTGAGGGCAGGAAAAGACGTAACAACACGTTCGTCCACATTTGACCACAGTTATTCAGTTTATACACTGAGGTTTGGACCAAACTTTGTCCAGTATGAAAATCTGAGACAGAATCAGACATATACAACCAAAACCCTGAGAGTGGAGCGATACCTGAGATCTGCCCTGAGAGGGAAACAGTCTTTTCTAACATCACAGAGAGTAGTGATGCTCAAACATAATCATCTACCACTACAACTACTAATGTTACTACGACTACTCATAAGAATGAGGATGAAAACAGAAGAAAGAGAACGCCTGATATAAGATGGAAAATAAAACCTGATAAAGTAAAAAATAAATGACATCATTACATCAAGTCAGAATAATAACATGATCACGACTCAAACTATTTTTTATCCTATTAATAAAATGATGCAGGCATTATCGTGAACACTCCCCCTGAATCATCAGGACAAAGGATGAACGACCTGTGGACAGGTGAGAAGTGTATCCCAGGTGCATTTCAGAAAGAAACATCCAATCACAGAGCTTCTGTGTCTTTTAGTTTATGTGCATCACTAGCGGTGAAATGACAACACGACAGCAACTATATTCACAGGTCTTGTTCCAACGAAGCCTTGCTGTGGCTGAGGCTCATGGGTATTTTAGATCTCAGTAATTAACATACGCCTCACTGAAGTTTTACCAAACGGACCTTTACAAGCTTCATAAAGGGAGAACATGTGGCACAGCTGTTGACTGGACTGCATCAGACTGTACAGGTGTACCTAATAAAGTGGCCACTGAGTGTACGCTACGTAACATTGAGGAGATTAAAGAAAAGAGACCAGCAGCCCCTCCCACTTTACTCTACTGACCTCTGTTTCTTCCACCTGTAGCTTTCCCTGCAGAGCATGCAGCAGAGACTGAACTCACCTGTCGTGCTCACCACAGGAGGCGGGGCTTTAGGTGTCTGAGAAGGTGAGTCTTCAAAGCTGTGAAGTGACCAGCGGACAGAAACAACCAGTCAGTGTTAGCATCACACCGCAGGAACGAGCTGCTCTGTCTGCTGCTTCAAACCAGCTCATTAAATAAAGTTTTTATTAAAAAAACAAAACACCTGGATCTGAGGACTTCGTTGATCTTCTGCTCCAGCTCGCTGCACCTGCTGCGCTCCCTCTCCAGCTCCTGTCGCAGTGAGTCCACATTGGACTCCTCTTTCAGTTTCCTGAGCTCCTCCTCTGAAGCAGAAGAAGAGTCACATGATCAGCGTCTGAGAGGACACCGACCGAGCAGGGGGTGTTTCACCGTCACCTAACCTGATCGTTCTGGAGCTACAATGGAACTAAACGGAACTCAGCTGTTGCTCAAAGCAGGAAGAATCAACAGCAGCATCTCCAAAATTCATGACGTGCTTTCTCAAGATAATCCTCAGATCTCGTTGTGAGCTCTTTCACGTAGGAACTATTTTTTATCGATTTTCTAACCACACACACCAGCTGTATCCCTCCGCCGGAGGCAGCCTGCATCTACTCACGGACGAGAGGCCGTGCATCTCTGCAGCAATCTGCAACTCACACCGAAACAACCTGGATGCACAAACAGCACTGAAGCTGAGAGAGAAAAGTGTGATTTTGGGGTGAACTGGCCCTTTAAAGCGTAGCTTCAGTGTTTCAGTGCGTCCTAAAACAATAAGATCCGTATGCACATGTGCACATGCACATAAACCACAGTCAGGGAAACAACACAGGAGTTAAACACCTGTTTACCTGCAGAGAACAAACAGACCAATGAGGAGAAACAGTCAGCTTCAAAGCCTGATTATCAGGCCTGGGCCAATAAACAACATTTACACCATTTCCTTCATTTTAAGCGGCAGCCTGCTTTATTCAGCTGTGTGATGAGATTACAGAGAGTGTAGCCACAGGGGGGGTAGTTCCACCCTGCTGCTGCCCAATCAAAACACAGAACATCACTGTCACTGAGCAGCAGACGCTCGGTCAAACAGGGCTTTTACGATGTGTCACCCATCATTATAAAGGCATCACTTCACAGCCAGTATTGAGACGAAGGACAGAGCTGATCCACAGTTCATACAGACGTCTGAATGTGGGTTTAAGATCTGTCCTTTAATGGCTGCAGAGCTCATGAAGTTTAACAGCCAGCGATGGCTTTTCAGACTTATCGTTAGTCGAACACTCGCCTCCTTCTCTCACTGATACGTTTTCATTTCATCACCTCCTACTTCCTGTTTTAAAACGTCGATCGTTGACTGAGCAGAGCCTGACGACACGTTACGATGTTTAATTCATATAAGTACTGTTCACTCTTCATCGAAGGGACACGAGGTCCTGATTGCAGACTGAGCAACGTCCCCCAACAGTGATGGAAATATGCTGTGTGTGTGTGTGTGTGTGTGCGTGCGTGCGTGCGTGTGTTTCAGATCAGGTCAGGTCAGCATGGTTATTAATAGCTGTGTGTATGTGTGTTACATAAAGCAGACAGGCAGATATCGATGGATTACCCAGAATGCTGTTGTGCTGTGGAAACTGATGTGAGAAGCCACACCGACCCAACAGCCAATCAGCACGTGGTCTCCCTGCACAGACTGAAAGGTCACCTGGCTGAAACACGCCGGTGCGACAGTGAAGGGAAGGTAGAGATACCTGAGCAATAAGCTCACTCGGGGTCTGATTGGTCGGTTTGATTCTCGGTGGTTGTTTTTTAGATTAAATCTCACAAAGAAAACTGAACTTCAGAAATATGAAGATAAAATTCACAGATTTCATTCTACACCCAGAAACAGGTAATTTATCTTAACGCCGTCACAAACCCACACAGGCTGCGGGTCAGGTCAGAATACTCACGTAAGAAGTGCTTCTCTAACAAGGCGATCTCTAGGTGACCTTTGACCTCGTTGAGATCTGTCTTTGCGTCGTCTTGGAGAGCTGCAGAAAATGATCCCGGACCAGCCTGAGAGACAAACACACAGAGCAGATGGCACAGAAAAGATGATGAAGTCAATCAAAATCTTTGAAGCAGGTAACCATCTTTAATAAATATGCATGACGGGGGCCTGCGTCATGGTTTTATATCTATGTGAGGCACCACAGGGTTCTATCCTGGTTCCTCCTACGTTCACACTTTACACTACAAAAAGTATTGATGGGCGGATTAAACTGAAGCTTGTGAAGCACGCCGTTTCTGCAGTTTTGCAGCTAAACTATGTGATCGGTGCATTAGTGGGACCAGAAGAAGGAAGAATAATTGAGAAATAAGGTGAAAATGCGCGGAAGACACAATCATACGTATGAGGACATTTCCAGCTGATACCAAACAATAATGTAATCACTGTAATAGACTATTTACGAGAATCAAGTGTGTGAGGCTTCAAAGCCCCCTCACCGACTCTCACTTAGTTAAACTCCCACAACTTCATGTCTGTTGTGATGATGCCCAAAGAGAAGATCAGCAGGAAAGAGGCTGAATTAACAGGAACACTGGGGATCAGCCTGAAGGTCTCCGGAGGACCTGCAGCTCTTTAAGCACATTCCTGTTGTCTTTTACAGCCGGGATCTTATTTTGGTGGTTTTGTGCACTATTCTGATCAGTTTTAGGAACATTTAAGTCAACAGCTTCATCACAGATTCACAGAGCCTGTTCAGAGTCCTGCAGCAGCATGAGCCCTCAGCCAATCAGCAGGTCGGTAACAAACCCACAGTTCTGCCAAACAGAGTTCGGGTTCAGTCAAACCAGGATCAGGTCGATGTATTATCAGATGTTCTCCATCACAGATCAGACAGGTGTGTTTGTGTACCTGCGCCTCACTCTGCTGCTCTCCCTCCGCCTCCCTCAGCTCCTCGGACTCTCTGACGGAGGCGCGAGGTTTAATCACGACCTCCTCGGTGCACTCGGTGTCGGACGTGTTGGGCGACTCGGACAGATCCAGGAACTCGTCCCGTCTCTGGCCCCGGAACCGGATCCTGTCCAGATGCTTCCGCATGGTGGGCGCCGCGAAGCCGGTCTCTACCTGAACATGACCGACGACCGCGCTGCAGAGACTGGAAGAGAAGAGGAGCACCGAGACGCGATGCACAGAACAATCAATAAAAAACCAACACGTGTTTCCACAGTTCTGACTTCAGTCTTCAGTGCAGACAACCAGAGCAGGACTGCTATCAAAGTCTGAATTCACGGTCCCCAGATGACTTCAGCGATCCCCTGACGTTTATTTTCGTGCCTTTGACATTTGTATTATTTTTTTAACAGCATGAACAACTACCGGCTGATTCGTCGTGGGATTTGGTGCCCAGAGGATGAGCAGCAATAATAAGTTCACATTGTTTACTGTTTCATATCTTTTCTTTTCTTTACTGATGCACGATCCCCTTCGCTGCTGTGACACTTCAAACCTGCCTGCAGTGGGATTAAAAAAGGATTATTATTATTGTTCCCTTGACTTTTCCTCCAGCCCTATCACAGTTTGAATTTGTTCAGTAATTTAAGATCAAGTAACTGCAAAGTTAATGACAATGATAACCAGCGTTTCCGTTTTCTGGTAACTACCCGTTGACGTTTTCTCCCACCGCTTCTCTCCATCATTCTTTATATAAAGTGTGTTTTACGACGATAAAATTCTGTTTTTTGTAAATGGAGTCTGGTGGCTATGGAAAGAGCAGTACAGCAGTTATTTCTGCCTAAACAAAAAGGATTTTACTGTTTAACAAAAAGCTCTGTCTCTTTATGGATCATTTCTATAATGTTGTCACACAGAGTGACACACGTGGACGCACGTCGACGTCGCAGCGTTGTTGTTTTAGTACTGGATCAATATGACTCACTGCCGCCGCCGGTACTGAGACTCACTCACTGAAGACACAAAAACATGGAAAACAGGGTCAATACACACGGATAGTATTTGAACAGAGTTCCTCCCATTCGACAGGTGACAGGTAAAATCTTCCAGGACATGTGACCCAGCTCACGGAAACCCTGATGATAACACACCGATGTTTAGAAGATTTCATAATTATCCATCCAGTCACTTTTGAGACATTTCAGCACAAACGTGAATCGTGAGGAAGAGTCAGGGGCCGTCAAGCGACACAGACCAACTGACCCAACAATCAAAATGAGTCTAATGAGGAGTTTTTGAATCGACATCTAACATCTGACACATTAAAGCTGCCGTTCATTGAACCTGGACAGAGGCGACAGCAGAGGTCTGACAGCGACGAGACAGATCCTCTGCAGCTGAAGCTGAAGCTGAAGTTGAAGTTTGATGAAAGGCAGAAACGTGTCCTCTGACTGACCTGCATGTGGCTCCTTCAACACGTAGTGATCATAAACTTTATGCAGGGAGAGTCACCACTCAACACTGCAGCCCGCTCCCATCAAGACTAACACTAACAGCCAATCAGATGCTCCACTGGGACATCACAAGCTGTTTGTTTAGGGAGGAGGAGGAGGAAATGCTTCATCATCTGCTTAATGTTTCCCCGCTTCATGTTTAATCCTCGGCTCTCCAGACTGACATGGAGACCAGAAAACATGACTGTAGGGTCGGTCTCTAAAACCTGGACTCAGATTCTGGATCTAATTCGATCAAAGAGGCAGAGGCGGGACATGCAAGCTGCAGCAGCGCAGTGTGACAGGCTGAGACAGCTGTCAGTCAACACAAACAGCTCCTTCTTTAAAGGAAGACTTTGACATTTTTCAGTGGGGAAGTTGGACGTAAAGATCGATACCAGTCTCTGTCTCACGTGGAGGAATAGTGAACAAACAGGCGTGTTTGTTATAGAATTATTTTCATTCAGAATAGAATAAAACAGAATAAAACAACAGGCACTGACATAGTTATTTATATAAATACACACACACCCCCAGAGGTTAATCATTCGGTGGGGAATCAGCCACCAGACAAACACTGATAAAATAGTTATTTATTAATACTTTTTGTTATTAATACAGTTATTTGTCAGTGGTGGGTGGATGTTCACATCTTAAACACAACTTCATTTATCACCTTGAATGTAAAATGACAGAAAAAAAGGTTTTGACATTCAGTTTTATGCACATGAAACAAACAGGGTGTGATGTGTTAATTAGTGAGGTCTGGAGGGGCTACTAGGTGGAGCTCTGAGCTGGGTCTGAGCTGGGTCTGAGCCGGGTCTGAGCCGGGTCTGAGCTGGGTCTGAGCCGGGTCTGAGCCCGGTCTGAGCCCGGTCTGAGCCGGGTCTGAGCCCGGTCTGAGCCCGGTCTGGACCGGGACTGAGCCCGGTCTGAGCCCGGTCTGGACCGGGACTGAGCCCGGTCTGAGCCGGGTCTGAGCCCGGTCTGAGCCGGGTCTGGCCCGGTCTGAGCCCGGTCTGGACCTCTGTGGACAGCTGACTGAGGACTGACGCTGAGCCGGATCCCTGCTGCTGAGCTGTCTGACTGGTCTGATGGCCTCTAATGATCATGGCCTGATTGTGTATCTGCTGACTGACTGACTGAAACATCAGGTTCAATCACAGGCTGCTTCCAGACAGACAGACAGACAGACAAAGACAGAAAAAGACAGGGACTGGTCTGACTGCTTCTGCAGATTACTGTCTCATTCTTTACCTGCACACACGCCAACACTGCATGTACAGGTGAGAGTTTTCTGACTGGATGACTGAGTACTGACTGACTGAATCTGACGAATAGTTTACTGACAAAAACTGTTCTGCTTCAGAGAACAGAGAGAGTCTCTGCAGCCAATCAGCTGCTTCTCTGTGGACCTCAAGGTGAATCACACACCTGGACACCTCAGAGGGCCGTCATGTAGGGGGAAGGAAGAGTTTCTTACCGTGAACCGAAGCTGAAGCAAACTTTCCTTTCTTCTCGCTTTCCCAGCGGTCCACGCCCGTTACGAACCGGCTCGAAACCGTCTCAAATCCGCTCTAAACCGGACCAGGCTCCTCCCGGACTCGAGACAAGCTTTCCTCCTCTGTCCCCGACAGTTTGTTCAGATGTGGGGGGTTTGGGGGCTAAAGCCGGACCGTGTTTCTCCACCTGACACAGTAATCACTGCTATGGGCGGGGCGGCCAGCGCTTCACAAACCAGGAAGTGACGTCATCACGTTGCGCTCTTAAAGCGAACGTCAGGGTTCAAGCAGGCGGAACCCAAACAGACAGTTCTCTGTTCCTGGAGGAACTTTTAAGCTACATTATTGTGAAAGCGGTGTCAGTTAACGTGTTGTGGCGGTGAACAGGTCCGTACATTCACCTCCTGAAGCTGTTTATAACCTGCAGGCGGACATGGTCTCCACCATCCAGAACACCGACGTGAAGCAGGTAAGACTCACCTGAGACAAGTTGTTCAGCTGTCACTCATTCTGACAGACAGTGAGCCAGGTGAGACCACAGACTTGCAGGAACACTGTCGCCCAGCCCTGACAAACATTGGAATTATCTAACCGTGCTTTGTGCGATTTCTCACAGATTTCCACCAGATTGCTTTTTAATAATCGCGTATTTTAGTGTCACGTTTCTCATTTTCAGCTTGAACATCGCGTAAATCTCCATAATAACGATTCGAGACGTCATTGTCTTCTGGTAAATTCAGATCATGAATCATTTATCGTGCACTGTTGCACTTAAGTCACGCCAGAGTTGGAGACAGAAAGTGATAAGCGGATTTTAAAAGTTCGAGTTATGTGGAAAAACTGCTGTTTAGTGAATGAAATGTGGGCCGAATCATTGAGTTGGACCTAATGATTTGAACTACAGCGTATGTCCTTGTATAACTGAGCCGTACCTTTGCCGGTTTGCTACGTAATGTTAAAAATGCATATTTAATAATTAATATTCGGCCGTAAGAAAGTGAGGCTAAAATTGGGGCGTTGTCTGCAAAGACTTGGTTGCAAGAAACAAGCAAAACGATTCTTTTAAGACATTGAGTACATGGTGAACATACAATAATATGTTTTTTTCATGCAAATATCTGTGCAAGAACACTGAAGTGTATGTGTGTATGAGGTTAAAGGCCAGATTTCCATTCGGATTCTGTTGTTTTAATCATTCTGAGCGCAGGGCTCCATGTTGGTTCTGTTTAGGTCTTCTGGTGATTGCATACAGGTTCTGTGCTGTCTGCCTGTCGGTTCGGTGTTGTTCTGTGTGTGATGCACTGCTGTGGACCCTCTGCAGACCGGATTGTCCTGTCTGATTTAAATGTCAGATAAAATGAGGTGCAGATGAGGACCCAGGTTCTGTCTCCTTTGCAGAAAGACGCTGATCGTGCGGTGGTTGTTGCGGTAACGTCTCGCGCAGTGTTTGAACCTGGACCTGATGATGGTGATGACGTGTACGGAGAGGGCGTGGCCTTCCCTCTGCTGCAGGTGAGAATGAAATATACCATTCTGCTGACACAAATACTCACTCCAGCACCGAAGTGTGCAGTGTATTAATCCACCGCTGAAAATAGTCCCAACAAATGCACATTTTCCTCCTGTTTGAGTAACGTCTGCTTAAACCTACAGTGACCAGCAGGAGATTACAGAACATTTTCACAATGAAACATGTATATGTATTTATGTGTTTGAGCCATTTGTTAAAGATTTAGGTTGTCAGTAAGATCCAGTTGACCAGGAGCTGAGAGCTACAGACTGAAGCTTTGAGAGGAAATGTCAAATAATCTGAATTCATGTGCGTGTTTTAATCTTCAGGCACTCCAGAAAGTGAATGGACGTCTGCTGGAGGCAAATCCTGCTGAGTCGCTGCTGTTTGATGTCGTCCTGATCACCACAGACAGCCAGCAACAGCAGCAGAGCTCCCGCATCATCAGCAGCACCAGACATTACGGTAATCCACCCCCACCCTCAGCAGGCGGATCACAGTCAGCCGCTGATCAGTGTTTGAGTTCGTGTTGATGTCAGTGTTGGCTTCCTGTCACGGTGTCATGGCCGCTCTGTTGCAGGTCTGGAGGTCAGCAGGTTCTGTTTTTCCAGCGAGGAGGATTTTATTGAAAGTTTACAGAATAATAATGTGCAGCTCTTCCTGACGACCAACGGAAACGAGGCACCGCAGGCGTCACAGGGAGGTCAGGAAGTTTCTTCTTCTCTGCCATTTATTACGGCTGGTGTGAGATTGATGTGAACCTCCAGAGGTTTGAGGTTCTGAGGAAGTTTTTCTGTTGATCACAGTCTGTCAGATCTTTGAGCCTGAAAACTCTGACTTTGTTCAAGAGGAAATGCGATAAGACATCTTATCAGGACGTAAGAGTTTGACATTTTTGAGACTGGAATAATGCAGAAAACACTTCGCTAAATAGGCAAACCATTTGAATTGCTGCCTGTGGACAGTGGTGTGCAAAAACAAATATGAATAAAATAAAAGATAACAGTTTATCCACAGTTTAGGAATCATCCAGCAGTGAGGCCTCCAGAATGCTCATCTCACGTTTAGAATAAGAGCTATTGAAGACACATCTGCAGCCATGCTAGCTGCTCTGTGGGACGGTGCTCAGGCAAAGCACTTTGAGCTAAATGCTAATATCAGCATGCTAACATGCTCACAATGACAATGCTAACATGCTGATGTTTAAGCAGGTATAATGTTTACCTTGTTCACCATCTTAATATAGCTTGTAAGCATGCTAACATTTGCTTCGTAGCACTGAGGAACCGCCGAGGCTGATGGGAATGTCGTCAGTCTTGCGGGTGCCCGGTCCTAAACCAACACATTGGGCAAATTAAGATTTTGACCTCATGGTGGCGCTAGACAAGAGGTTGTATGTTGTGACAGTCCATCAGTTAGATTTCAGCTCGTGTGGTTTCCTCGTGACAGCTCACGGTTTCACCAGGATTCGGTGTGTTTAGGTCATGATTGATTAGGCGTCCAGGTGAGTGTGTGAATCCTCCTTGTCATTGGTCCAGGTGTCCTGTCAGCCCTGCTGGACCGGCAGATCGCGTTCTGTCCGTCAGAGCAGCTCAGAGTGATGTTCTGCGGGGACGCCGTCATCCGGCCGGACGCCGGCCCGACGCCGCTGAGCCGACGGGCCGCTCAGGTGCTCACACCGACATCCTGCTGATGCGTCTTCTTTACCTCTTTACACCTGCGGGAACATAAAAACACAGAATTCACTTCCTCCTCTGCAGAGTTTCTCGGCTCAGCTGGGCGAGATGCAACAGAGGATCGGCGTGTTCGGCAGCCCTCTCAGCGTCGTCCTGGTGACGTCGCGTGGCGGCAGGGACAGCTGTGGCGAGGCCTTGCGGACGCTGCGGTCCCGTGGAGTGAGCGTGGACGAGGCGTACTGCCTGGCCGGGGCCCCCCGTGGCCCCATCCTGTCCCTCCTCCGGCCTCACTTCCTGCTCAGTGACGGCTTCAGCTGCCTGGAGGATTGATGACATCATGATGGGATGTGCTGTCACGTGAGCCTACAGAAAACCTCGCCGTGTCTTCGAAACAAGCTGCTAAATCCTCACACTGAACACAAAGTTAAACACCTGTTTGCACCAATCAGCTCACTGAGCCTTAAAGAGCCAATCAGTGATCCTGATGTGAAGCCCCGCCCACCATCAAAACTCAAACCGCTGGATTGGACGCTGTTTCACAGAAGTAAACTGGCTGTATCTGGTTTTTGACAAACATTTTGTTTGTTGTTTGTTTCAAATTTAGCTTTCAAGTTGTCTGATATAAATCAGCATGTATGTAACCCTGACAGTCCAGAAGGGGGCAGTCTAACCCCGACACGTCACAGAAATCTGATGATGTTAATGTGAGTTTGTAAATTCGGCACTAAAATGAACACTTACTGTGTTTGACCTTTGACCCTGAACACTGGGACTGCTGAGCAGAGGCTGTTTGTCTTCTTTGGTTTCATCTTTTTTCCTCGTCTGTTACGTTTTATTATCTGGTTTAAGCTTGTCCACGTCCTTTGCTGCTCCAGCACTTAGTTTTAGACCAGCTCCGTCGTGTTTGGATCAGGATTAAGTTTAACGGGCTCCTACAGGCATTTAGCCCCTCATGTCCCCCGATCGTGTCCCTGTCACGTCTACATTGTTTTTCAAATGTCAACAGGAAGTGTTTTAGTCAGTAACAGATTACTTTACTTTACTGGTTTTAACCCAGACCGCCTAAACGCCACACAAAGCTCTGTTTGTTAGAGACATTATGGAGCCCTTGAAGTGTCAATGATAATGTTTTTTTGTGTGTGGTGCACACACGGGGTCTGTCCCATGATGCTACCACACCGACGGTATCCGTATGTAAAGAATTAAAAACTGAAAGGGAAATACAATTTGTTTTGTTGCTGTGATGCCTAAAGAAGACCAGCAGGTGGCAGCAGAGAGCTTCAGTCAGTAAAAACCAGAGTGTGCGACAGAAAGAGGAAGTTAATATTAAACAACAGAATGCTAATTAAACTATCTTTCTACATTATGTGATATTTAAGAAGGTTGGGGAGGTGTCCTTCACTGAGTTGTAGAGTGTCTCTTTTCCCATAATGCAACACTCGGCAGAGATGGAGTGGATCTTGCGTTGGTTCCAGGTGGGCTTAGGATTTCTTTAGGAATCCATGAGGAGGTCTAGTGCTCCTTCAGAGTAGAGAAGAGATCCATATGTGAGAACATTATAGATAATAAATGTAATCAGAGCAACATCCTGAGACAGAGCAGATCCAGAGAATCCAGCAGGTTCATGTGATCATTTTCAATCATCAGAGGATGTAAGAGAGACGACGGCTGAGCCGATGTCGTCAGGAGCCAGCGAATCATCTCTGCCGCCACAGATTAAAACATGCTCAGTGGAATGAAGCAGCCCAGCGTGGTGGTCTGGTGTGACACACTCTAATGATCTGGAGCAGAGAACACATTGTTTTCATTATCCTGAGTGAGCTTTCTGATGAAGGCTGCCATCATCAGCTCTGCCTCCTGAACACAAACACATCTTCAATTAGAGAGAAGAAACATCCAGCCAGCTTCTTTTCTGCTGATACCTGCAGGACGTTTCTCTTCACGGACTGACACATCAGTGTCGGGGCCCCCAGGCTGGGAAGCGGTGCATTAGGATGATGAAGACGTGTGTGGTTTGCATGTCAGAGTTATACAAACTGGAGTTAAATGTCCTCAGCAGCCAGAAACAGATGCAGCATCAAGCCGGTTCACCGTCTCCACAGCGGCTGGAAGGTAACGACGCTGTCACACTACATTAGAGGTGGAGATGTGGAATATTCCTGCAGACAGACAGGAGGTGTGTCGACCTCAGCGCCGGCGTCCCCGGAGGTTCGGCTGACATCACCGCTCAGGTGATCCATCATCGCTGCAACAAGGCCTCAAAATTAAAAATGCACCTCATGACCTTCAGAGCGGAGTCAGATGAGACGAGAGAGCCCAGATCAGCGCTGGTGGGGGGCCGTTCTGGAAGGCAGAGCGAGAAGAATGAAGAGATCAGACCAGATTCTGCAAAAATAAAAGCGGCAGATGAGCAAAGAGAGAAAAACACAAAGTCATTTGACCATCGACCAGTTTGTGGCATCAGCAGGGACTCAAATCAGCGGTGGAAGAAGTATTCAGATCCTTTAGTACTAATACCACACAGTGAAAAAGAAAAAGAAGACATGAAGGAAAACTTCATCCTTCAGTTTATCCCAAACATTCAACATCAACACATCTGGAGATACGAGCTTTTCACTGAACAGGAAGGATATGACACACTGTAATGTAATGAGTAACTAGTAACTAAAGCTGCCAGACAAATGTAGTAGAGTAAAAAGTTCAATGTTCGTTCAGATGTAGTGGAGTGGGCTCACATACACAACAACATCATCTTCAGTCCTTCCAAAGATGAAGGCGGACCGCTTTCTTCCTTCAGGTTCGGTTCTGGGAGGAGCCGAGTTGGTGGGCAGCAGAGAAAAGCTTAAAGTGAACAAGGCTGCAGCTGCCGACACGTGGTACAGCAACGATCCTCCTCCTCTTTTCTTTGCTTTGCTCCTTCTGCTCTCAGCCACAGGCAGGAAGGTCAGGATGGAGGGATGTGAGGAGGAGGCGGAGGAGGATGAAGCATCTGTTGGATCCTGAAGCAAACTGCGGGGCAGCGGCAGGAAAACCAAGTGACAAATATGTGAAAACAGTCTGACTGAGTGAGCAACACGGTGAAGGAAACCTTTAACCAACACAAAGTGGAGAAACAAATGAGGCTCTGTGACCAACATCTGGCATCCACGACCAACATCTGGCATCCACGACCAACATCTGGCATCCACGACCAACATCTGGCATCCACGACCAACATCTGGCATCCACGACCAACATCTGGCATCCACGAGCATTTCACACATTTCTTATTGACTAAAAAATCTAAATCAGATCAAAGTTTGTTCCCTTCACAGCAGATTTAACTGTGACTCTCAGATAATGGATCTGTCTGCTGATTGGCTCTCTCATTGTGACACATCACAGGCTGTGAACATAATGAATCATGTGCAATAATAAACATAAGTGATAATAAAACTTAGTAAAATAAAAAAAAATAAAACAGGTGTTAATTTCATCCAAAAACCAAACTGAAGTTGTCTTTCATGTCTTTTATATGATTTTTTGTAGTTATATTAATAAAAAGAATTCATGGAGCCAAACAGCATACCTGAAAATCTATTTTCTTACTTGTTTTTCAAGCATCTTTACTAGATAATGAAAGACGTGGGTTCAGAGCTCTTCACATATGAAGATGTTTTCCTTCATGTATCTACATATGCAGAAGTAGTAAAAGCAATAAATCACACAAGAGAAGCAGCTGTCCTTCATCTCAAGTTTCCACTGAAGCAATAGAAGAATGTAATAACTCAATTAAACTGCTCAGATGGCACAATACGATTCTATAATGTGTGAATGAGTGTACATAGACTGTGTAATGATGAGAAGTTTAACAGGTTAAAGAAGAGAGTAAATCACTGGACTGAAAACAGTTTCACCTGGAAGCAGGTGAGGTCATGTGACAGCATCATCTGGTTTGTTGTCAGCTCTGAGAGGCAGACTGGAGTTCAGATGTTCAGTCTGACCGGCGGCGCTGATTTCTGAGCGCCTGACTGAAGGCAGCAGCTGAGCTCTGACGTCCTGACCGACACTCTGGATCTGAATGAAACCCGTTCACACGTCTGATCCACGCAGAGCACGGAGTCCTGATCGGACGGGGTTCCCCGAGGGCCCCGGGGTGGCCTCCTTCACGCTGAGGACTCACCCTGATTATAAATAAAACTTTTATGTTTGCTCTCTGGATGCTAGAAACAGCACAATAACCACATGGTAACACATATTCAGTGGTGGAAAAAGTACTCAGATCCTTTAGTTCAGTAAAAGTAACAATATCACAGTGTAAAAATACTCTGTTACATGTAGAAGCCCTGAAATTCTACTTGAGTAGAAGTATTACAAGCAAAACTGGCTTCTAAAAGTATCAAAAGTAAAAGTACTTACAAAATGATCCCTTTCAGTGTTTAATTATTATTTCAGACACTGAAAGATGCTAAATATATATTTTCTATTTTTATCTTATTAATGCAAGTTATTATTTTTTAGACACAAGATGAAAAATCTTTTTTCTGGCATTCAGGGACTCACATGCTTCACAAACATCAGAGCAGAGCTTCAGCCTGAGCAGCTGTAATCAGCATCATCACATGAGGGCTTTACTCTAACAGGGCATCGTATTTAACATGTTCTGTTTTGCATGTAAAAATTAAAGGACCTTCATGTACTCGTTAGAAATATAGTGAAGTAAAAAGTACATTTCCTGAAAGGTAGAGTGAAATGAAAATACTTCGATAAAATACTTTTTTTACAGCTCAGCCTGGTCCTGGTCTGCCTCCACTGATGTGAGTCTGTCGTCTGTCCTCTTGACTGAAATGAATCCAGATGTTGAGACTGAGAGAGGATTCCTGCAGCTGGCTGTCTGGGGGGGGGGGGGGGGGGGGGGTTCCTCCTCTCTGCCTTGTGGCCCTGCAGCTCTCCCTCAGTCCAGTCCTTCACTCTACACTGCAAAAAGTGTCCCGCCAACACATTTTAGCCTCTAAGTCTCTGCAGGACTTTTACTGTGAAACCACGGCACTGTGCCCAGAGGTCAACTATGTGTCCATTAATCTGAGAGGACAGAAAGTTAAAGCTCTTAACCAGCCTTTCATTTCCAGAACTCTTAATTATTAAATTATTGGATTTAAAGTTTTATAGCTAAGTTCAGGAGCAAAGACCAAACAAAGTGTTTAAGATCACAGGATTCCTTCATTTCCTCTGCATCGTCTGCATATACTTTAATCCATTCATTGATTCATTAATCAACCAGTTGGTGGCGCTGCAGCATTTATAAAATTGCATTGATTTACACAATTATTAGAATAATAATAAATCATGAAGAAAATCTGCTCAAACCTCTTCATGACTCATATCCAATAATACAATATATACAGTATTATTTTGAAATGGGACACTCCGTATGATGAGTACTTCTACTTTTGGTACTTTAATTATATTTTGATGCTAAAACTTGCTTTGCAGGACTTTTACATGTATTATTTCTGCTTTGGAGTATAATTACTTTCTCTTAAGTAAAATGTCTTAGTACTTCTTCCTCTACTGGAAGTGACCAAACAATCTATTAATGCAGCCACTGAGTTTTAAAAATCTCATTAAAATATCTTAATTAAAGTAAAATAAACGAATTTTAATGGGGATAAATCAGGATTCTGCTTTACAGCATTTGTTTAAACACAACTTTCACACGTCTGTACTTTCTATATTCTATTGCTTGTTCTTCTCTTGACTGTTAAAAATGTGGATATTTTTTGCAGCGGCTGCTCCTCTCTCTCTCTCTCACACACACACACACACACACGGACAGACGGACAGACAGACAGATGGATAAACTGTCTCCTGCTGGAGCTCAAGGACTGAAGGACACCGTAAAGCGCAGCTGATAAGCGGCTTTAATCGGCTAATTTGGCCCCGGTGGCCTTCAGCAGGCTGCAGGTGAGCACACTGGACCTGCAAAGACCCGCAGCCCGACAGGCTCACCGCGGTCTGAGCGCAGAGCCGCTCCGGCTGGTCCTCACTCTAAAATCTGAGCCTCACATTGATGAGTCATGGATTTCCTCCTCAACTTTCTTTGATTTCAGGATTTTAATGCGCTTTTTCCTCTTGACGACACACAATGTTCTTTCTCAAGAAGACAAATGGAACTTCATCAGCGTCCATCTAACAATTGAGGGTGTAGATGTGTGTTTTATTTTGTGAATAAGACCAAACTCCACCTGTTTCCTTTCTGTTTTACGCGGACTTTTTTGCGTAAAGTGCGCACCGGAGCGCTCTGGAGCTCCGCGGTAGAGTCTGAGTCTCAACACCATGATGACAACACGGTACGGGGACCAGAGCCCGGCCCGGCCTTCATGAGAGCCCGCTGGCCGCGCGGCTGCGGCTCGGACCGGGACGGAGCGGAGGAGCCGCGGCAGAGATGGCAGCCAACCTGAGCGCGGCGGCGGCGGCGCCCGAGGCGGCCGCGACGGGACACAACCTGCCGGCCCTGGTGTTCGGCGTGCTGCTGATCGTGGTGATCATCTGCGGGAACCTGCTGGTGTGTCTGAGCGTGTTCACGGAGAAGGCGCTGAAGACCACCACCAACTACTTCATCGTCAGTCTGGCGGTGGCGGATCTGATGCTCGCGGTGCTCGTGCTGCCACTTTTCGTCTATTCCGAGGTGAGACCGAAACACACTGTGGAGATGTGGGTCTTACTTTAAGTAGGCTACAGGTGGAGTTGCTTTAATGTTTACCTCACAGCTGCACCCACAGCTCGAGGGGCCACGGCTCTCTCAGGGGCCCCCCAGGACTACTCGAGGTTTAAAGTCCTCATGGTCCAGATGCAGGTGTGGCGGGTCTGTGCACGGCAGGTGATACAGATTCCAGCGTTTTCTACTCTAAACTGTTTCACCATGTAACAAGAGAAACTTTAAAACTTCCCATTTAACCTTAATTCACAGAGAAAACACCAAACACCTTCATCTAAACGGTGTGTGTGGGGGGGGGGTACATGAATAAAACTTTATTAATCTAGTTCTTTTCTCTACACTTTAGACTTCTGGAAGAAGTGGGTCTGTAAATGTTGTTTGAAACAGACTCAGCTGATCTAATGGGAGGAGGGGGTTGTGCTGTCTTCGGTTCTTATTGGCACAGTATGGCCAGCAGGTCTTGGTTGGATGGCCTCAGTAACGGCTCGGTGGTGTAAGGATCTCTGTGCATGAGCTAAACCGTCTAGTGCCTTTTGAAGTGATTAAAAGAATCTTAAACCTGATCCTCCACTTCACTGGCAGCCAGAGGCTAAAGTAGGAGTGATGTGAGCTCCACAGCCAGTCAGAGTTCAGAGCATTTTGTACAGGCTGCAGCCGTGCTGGGGGCGTTGAGGCGAGAGATGATGAAGGTGTTCTAGAGCAGAAGCCAATAGTTTGGTTTGATAGAGGGCAAGTGGACCAGAACACAGGAGGATACCATCTGTAGGATGTTCAGGGCTGACTGAATTCAGCTGAAGAAAGTTAAGTGACGTCCAGTCCATCATCCAGAAATCATCAGTAATAATAATTAAAATGATAATAATAATAAAAGTGTCTGGTCATCTCTTTGACCCCTGTGGCTATTCATGGGGGTATGATCAGAGGTGGAGTGTTCCTCCCTATCGGCCTTCACAAGGACATCATTTGTCCCGTCAACAACTCGGCTGGATTCAGGTGGATTGACAATAGACGAGGGATGGGTTCATACTGGGGAGTACAGCCGGGACAATGACAGGCAGGGCTTCTTTAAAGAACTGGGACTGGCTGGAGGGCAGGCACAGCCGAGGGGTTGTGTGTGGTAAAGGGGCAAACTGGGGGAGATCAGAAGAGGAGATGGAGGTCGCAGCGTCGGATCTGATCCCGATGATCTCGTTGACAGTTGAGGCTGCAGAGACAGCAGCAGGAGCAGGTTGTATGAGTATAGGTCGTCCGTGACAGCAGCTTATTATGACCCATTTTTACTTTAGGAGACCTCTCACCTAAGAAGGCAGGTGATGTAGTATAAAGAGCAAGAAAGTCCTCATATGGTGGAGGTCAGGGTGGATGGATGTGTCAAACAAACTTTCACCCAGGAGGCCGCCGTTTTGTCCCATGTGAAGCCGAAAGTCAGCGTTGACTTATTTTAATTTCTGTATGTAAGTTAACGTAACTTAGCAGCAGTCAGTCAGTGATGGCAGCAGTCAGTCAGTGATGGCAGCAGTCAGTCAGTCAGCGATGGCAGCAGTCAGTCAGCGATGGCAGCGGTCAGTCAGCGATGGCAGCAGTCAGTCAGTCAGTGATGGCAGCAGTCAGTCAGTCAGTGATGGCAGCAGTCAGTCAGTCAGCGATGGCAGCAGTCAGTCAGTCAGTGATGGCAGCGGTCAGTCAGCGATGGCAGCAGTCAGTCAGTCAGTGATGGCAGCAGTCAGTCAGTGATGGCAGCAGTCAGTCAGTCAGTGATGGCAGCGGTCAGTCAGCGATGGCAGCAGTCAGTCAGTCAGTGATGGCAGCAGTCAGTCAGCGATGGCAGCAGTCAGTCAGTCAGTGATGGCAGCAGTCAGTCAGTGATGGCAGCAGTCAGTCAGTCAGTGATGGCAGCAGTCAGTCAGTCAGTGATGGCAGCAGTCAGTCAGTGATGGCAGCAGTCAGTCAGCGACTGTTTTTCCATCGTGTTGTGGAACGAGACGGACGAGAGCGCAGGAACCAGGTGGAAACATGCAGCAGGTGTGACTCCTGGACGGATGTCTTGGTGTGAACGAGGTGTGAACGAGGTGTGAGATTCTCCTGAATCTGTTTAAGAGGATCACACGAGTAAAACTACAATATTTCACATGAAACAAGTGAACAATAAACTTCGTTTTGTGTATCAGAATTTGGTCTTGGGGGGTCCTGACCCCCAGTGGTGGAATGCAGCTAAGTACATTTACTCAAGTGCGCTAGTAAAGTAGAAGTTTGAGGTACTTGTACTTGACTTGGGTATTTCCATTTGATGCCACATTATACTTGTACTCCACCAGACCTTGGAGGCAAATATTGAACTTATTTTTTGTTCGTGGTTACTTTGCAGATTCAGATTATTAATCAGCCAGTCAGTTTTGATCTGTGATTATTGATGATTGATGAAGCTACAGAGCAGTATACAGAGTATCTGAAAGTAGCCCCACTTTTAGCAACTGCATAATTAAATTAATGAACACATAATGCATCAATACAATCCAGTTCTTTTAGTTTTGGTACTTTAAGTATAATATGATGCTAATACTTATGTACTTTTACTCAGGTAAGATACTTTATGTGTGTGATGTTACTACTTTTACTGAAGTAGAAGATCTGAAGACCTCTTCCACTGCTGACCTTCAGGTTGTGAAAAACTGGTTTAAAGGATCAGTTCAGTGTTTTTACGGCCGAGTTAACACATTGTCCCACTCAAGGTCCACCTACCTATTTGTGCTGGAGCTTTCTGGCTTATCACATGGTCTTCATCGGCAGATTGAGTTTGCTCAGTTTATTTTGGCACTTCTCTGAACATCTTCAGAACTTGTCGTCCAGGTTGGATTCAAAGTCGATTCATCTTTGAGAGACGACAGCTGACAAAGCATCACACTCAAGGTCCACCTACTCGCTTGTTCAGGAGCTTTTGACTGTATCACACAGCCTTCATCAGCAGATGTTGAGGTTTGCTCAGAATAATGGAAAGCTAGAACATGTAGCGTCTACATGACTATTTTTTCTTTGTTGGATCTAATTTATTCAAACGTGTATCAGCTGCTGTCTGTGGGGAACCAACATGTTTACGAGATCTGGGCTTTTAATTCAGCGAACTGTCCCTTTAAATGTCAGCCCTGACCTCCAGATGAACCTCTGGTGACGCCCCGCCCCTCCTGTGACATCACTGAGCGGACTCAGAATGACCCTGCCTGAGTCCGATATTTAATATTATTTACTCTTTTTTTATTGGTTCTCGAGTCTGTCCCTGTTTCATTTGACTCTCGTCAATAATTCGTCTTTTTTCATCTTTTCGTTAATTTAGTGGAGGCAGGAAATTCTTTTCATTCATAAAATCAGATTTTAACGGAACACTCGGCGTGGTACAGTCAGTCATTGTCTGGCAGAGCTGAAGGACGCACAGTCTGTACCCCCCCTGACGGCGGCTCTGTTCCCGGGGTCAGAGGTCAGCCAAGGGGCCCCACAGCAACAATGAGTTCAGGAAAACAATGAATATCTAATCTATCTAATGAGCTGGGCTTGTTTGTCAGTCGGTGTTAAATCTTTTGTCCCCTCTTGTTCATCGTTGTGTCTGTTTATCGTCGTTTCCTCCTGACGGTTCGTCTTTGTGTGTTCTGTCATTGAAGCTGCTTTTGTTTTCATGGTCTCAGAAACTAAAGGAATTAACGAGCTGATCAGCTGACTCGTGTTTCAGCCTGCAGAGCTCTGCGCTGTCATTAAGGCCATTTTCTTTAGTACAAGTAGAAGTACCACAATGTTACTTCACTTGTACACTAATGGACATATTAAGGGATTCCTGGCATGACTTAGATTCAGGTGTTCTGTCACTTATTGTTACAGTTATTTAAAATGTGCAAAAAAAATCATTTGAGAGCTTTTTTGACAGAAGTTTGTTTTGAGGGTATTTCATATTAATATTTTTAGAAGTTTTCTATATTTGCATGTACACATTTCTGAATTCTTTGATTTGCATTAATGTATTCGTTTTATATTTTGATTATTTTTATGCACTTTTATGAATCTTTTCTGCCTCTTGGATGCCCCAATGGGTTATAAAGCATCATGAAGTGTCCAGAGTGTCCTTCCAGTGGAGAAAATGTGATGCATTGTATACTTTATTCGACTATCTTAGTATTTTGCGCCCTCTTAATATCTATTTCTCACCTTTATTTATTATTCTACCTCCCTGCACATCCTCTATGGGCAGAAAACAACACTTGATGACACTGAATTCCAGCACATCACATCTCTCCTTGTTTTATAGGAAGTTAATGTTTTTTGTGCTTTGTCCCTGTTTAAATAAAGTTATATGGAAGATTGCGGCTGCCCCACATGCTCGGTGCATCCCCCTGATGTTTCACCCTCAGACAGCCTCCGCGGCTCTGAGCGAACGAACTGAGCCTGTTTCTGTGTTTCAGTTCCAGGATGGCGTGTGGACCCTCAGCACCACCGTCTGTGACGGTCTGATGACCATGGATGTGATGCTGTGCACCGCGTCCATCTTTAACCTCTGTGCCATCAGCGTCGACAGGTCAGTGCTCACCTGTGCAGGTACACAGACTGCACATGCAGATATACAGAATAAATCTTCACTGCTTAAACCAAATCTACACCCTAAACTGAAAACTAAAAGACAAAACACAGACATCATTTAAAAAGTCAACGAGGATGTTCTTTGTTCCTTCTGAGTCTACAGCACTGCTGGAAACTATGTGAAGCTGTACTTAGCATGCTAAAGTTAGCACTTAGCTCAAAGCACAACAGTGGCTAACATGCTCACAATGACGACGCTAACATTTAATGTTCACGATGTTCTCCATCAAAGGTTAGCATGTCTTAGCACTAAACACTAAATATAGCTGAGTTGATGGAACGTCATCCTGAGGGGGCTGTTGGCTGTTTCACTTAAAACCACAAATTACAACCTGATGGTGGCGCTAGAGGAAAAGTCAGCGAATCACTGAAGTCTGTGGGGTTTTGGATCTCTGTACAGAATCCGGGTGGTAGAATGACCGACTGCATCCCTGCAGTTAGCACGGCTAACATGAGGATATGGACTTGGGGCTTGAAGTCCATGTCTTCATCCAGAACCACAGACTGTTTAAAACATGGACGTGGTCCTGTGACGTCACCCCTCGCTTCACAAAGAGCCCGTGGAGCTCAGTGACAGCAGCTCCAGCCGTCTCCATCTTAGCAGCGCAGACTCCACGAAACTCCCCTGAGCTGTGTTTTATCCTCCAGCTGCAGTGAGGAAGATGCAGATGATTCCGATGAAGCTCTGCAGCCAAACGAACCACAAAACTCCTGCAGAACACTTGATTGAAAGGAAGAAGTGAAAGTTCAGCCGTAACTCACAGACTCCGTGTCATAACCGGAGCTTTTAATCTGCCTCCAGCAGCGAGCAGCTGATTAATGAACCCTGAGCGATCTGTCAGGAGCTCACAGGACGTCCATTTCCATCTGACGGTCTCAGGGTCAGACGGTTCACTCTGTTGTGGAAATATGATGATGACCTTTTGTCTGTTTCCTGTAAAAGCTCCAAAAGATGAAAAATCAGAGCGGACAGAACAACTTAAAGGCCCAAATGAAGGATACATTTGCAGAGATGAACTGCCAGCTTCACTCTGCGCTCTTTAGTTTGACTCAATGAGATTATCTCAACTCTCAGCTGATGTTGAAGGATGAAAATCTGAGCCGAAAACCGGGCCGCTCCTCAAATCTGATGTCCCAACTCTAGAAAATACGATTAAACCTGAGACTGATGGAGGCACTGAGGCTAACGTGGACTGATGGTGATGGTCTTAAGCTTTCTGAAGCAGCCGGCAGCAGTCAGAGGTTTAACTGGATGAAAGAGGCTGAATAATTCAACAGGCTGAGCAGGAACCAGGTCCTGAAGGTCTGCAGAGTCCACCTGCTGCTGCTGTCCACAGGCTGAAAGGAGAAACCTTCTGGTCTCTCTGCAGGTTTGATGGTTTGAACAGCAAACTGACCGATGACCTGCTGTCATTTGTGGATGGATTACTGAACAGCACCGGGGGCCGAGGGCCGAGGGGGCTCTGAGCTGGAAGAGCCTCTGAATGACAAAGCTGTTGTTAACAAAGAGCTTGTTTGTTCCCGTCACATGTTTTCGCCCATGATCATGATCTAAGTCCTCCGGCGGAGCAATAAATATGCTTATTTGCCTTGTTGGAGACGGTCAGATGAGTCAGACTCATGTTTGTCCGTGAAGCTACAGCTAGCAGCCTGATAGCTTAGCTTAGCTTAGCTTAGTGTAAAGACTGGAAACCCTGACCCTGAAGTTCACTAATTAACATGTTAAATCTTGTTTGTTTAATTTGTACAGGAATTAAAGTGTAAAAATGAAAACTGGTTCTGCACTGGGAGAAACGTCCTGGTAGAAACAAACAGTTTGTGGTGTGAGATCGTATGACAAGGCGAGCAGTCCTCGTTAACCGACACACGGATACAGCACGGTGCATTAATGAACTATGAAGCTCTACTGCAATGACCTGAACCGTCTCTGCTCTCCCACCTCATCTAATCACAGCCAGGTCACGTGATCAACGTCACGCACCACATCCTCAAACACAACGTTCAACATTTAAATACTGAAACCTTTTTCTTCATGTGTGACAACTCTTCTGTGTGTTCGTCCATGATCATAATCAATCAATCACAAGTGTAACTGATAACTTTATTAATCGCAGGTTCGTTAACGTTGTTCCTTCCACCTGTGATATTCTGGCTGTGAAAGGTCAAAGCGTCTGACAGGCTGATCCACTTGGGAACGATAAAGAAGGAGTGCCCTAATTCTGCCATAAACTGTCGAGATCCAGGTTAGGAAGATTTATGTGGACAGAAAACATCCCTCTGCTGAATGCTGAAGGACTGAAGTCATTCATTTATTATTGTTAACTATTTAACAGTTAAAAATAGCCCTCCTCTTCCCCTGTTATATGTCATTTTAACATCCTAACTGTGGTTTAAATTGATCCTTTTTCTGTTTAATCACGTGTTCTATAAATACAGTTTAATATTATTATTATATTAAGATTTGACTGGGAAGAAAACAGAAAACAGCTGACGCTCATTAATCAACATTTCAACAAAATTCATCTTTGCTCTTTGATCAGAGACAGAAATCTGATGTGAATATTCCATTTTTACCCCCCCTCAGGTTTATACTTTCAGCTTGATCTTCTTACTAAAACGATGTTGGTGAACGCCTTCAGTCATTACCGTGGGCTCAAGGCAACCTTAATAACCAGCAGCACTATTGAGCTCCTGAGTTTCGCCTCTCAGGCAACATACAGATTGTTCTGTCTTATATATAACGGCCGTTGGGTCTGTATGCAGCTTGAAAGGAATATCTCCAGATAAAACTCAGTACTGAATAAAAGGTACCGCTAACTAATATTTCTATTTACAGCTAATACTGTAATCTAAGATGAGGCGATAAAGGCGCATGCCTTTGATAGGCCAGTTTCAGCAGGAAGAGAACCTGCTGTACTGTTCTCAGTAGGAACCGAGAAATTCTGACACCTTAAAAGTCTAAGATGATCGAATAGTAATGAAAAGTAATCCACAACAGCCTATTGAAATGATCTGTGACCACGAAAGAAAAGCTCTTCAGTAGCGCCACCAGCTGGAGAAAATATCAGCATTTCAACATACTTCGAGCTAACGTACAGGTAGTCCTGAAATGTCTTCATCACATGTCTGCCCCCTCCAGAGGACGGACATTTAGATTTTAAAGATCTCAAGAACAGCTTGTAAAATTTCTCTCACCTGTTGCAGGTTCATCGCCGTGTTAATCCCGCTCAACTACAACAGGAAGCACGTGGACCTGCGGCAGACGGTGCTGCTGTCGGCCACCTGGGTCTTGGCTCTGGCCGTGGCCTCGCCCGTCATGTTCGGCATCAACAACGTGCCGGGCCGAGACCCCCGGGAGTGTAAATTGGAGAACGACGACTATGTCCTGTACTCGTCCGTGTGCTCCTTCTTCATCCCCTGCCCCATCATGCTGCTGCTGTACTGCGGCATGTTCCGCGGCCTGAGGCGCTGGGAGGAGGCGCGCAAAGCCAAGCTGAGGAACAGCATCCAGGCCTGCCGCAAGCTGCAGGAGGCCGCCGTGTCGCTGCCGCCGCTGGCCTCGCTGCCGCCGCCACTGCCGCCCATCATAGAGCGGGAACAGACGGACACTGTGGATGAGCCGTCCACCTTCCCGTCTCCGGACCCGCCCTTTCACTCGTCAGAGTGCAAAGACGGCCCCGTGAGGACGATCAGTTTCGCAGAGATCAAGTTCAACCCCGAGCCTCGCAGGAAGAAGACGGCCAAGATCAACAGCCGGGAGAGGAAGGCCATGAAGGTGCTTCCTGTCGTTGTGGGTGAGTTCACTTCCTGTTCAGCAGCATTAGAGTTAGATTAAAGCAGGCATGTCAAACTGATTCCATAAAGGGCCGTGTGCCTGCAGGTTTTTGTTCCAACCAAGGAGGAGCATACCAGGCCAACCAATCAACATCAAGGGATCACTTAGTTATCAGCTGAAGACTGAGATTAATTGATTCCAGCCAGGTGTGCTCCTCCTTGGTTGGAACAAAAACGTGCAGCCACACAGCCCTTTATGGAATCACTTTGACATGCCTGGATTAAAGGATCCAAAATTCAGTAACACTGAATGTCAAATGTCAAATTATCAAAGTGTTCCAGGGATTCTATCCACCCAAACACCTGAGCACTGCCAGTTCGCTTCACATCCACCTCTGACGTCTGTTCAGAGGCCAGCAGGTACCTGAACGCCTCACCTCCACCTCTGACACCTGTTCAGAGGCTGCAGGTACCTGAACGCCTCACCTCCACCTCTGACACCTGTTCAGAGGCTGCAGGTACCTGAACGCCTCACCTCCACCTCTGACACCTGTTCAGAGGCCAGCAGGTACCTGAAGCCACACCTCCATCTCTGACATCTGTTCAGAGGCTGCAGGTACCTGAACGCCTCACCTCTATCTCTGACGCCTGTTCAGAGTAGCAGGTACCTGAACGCCTCACCTACATCTCTGACATCTGTTCAGAGGCTGCAGGTACCTGAACGCCTCACCTCCACCTCTGATGTCTGTTCAGAGGCTAGCAGGTACCTGAACACCTCACCTCCACCTGTGAGGCCTGTTCAGAGGCTGCAGGCACCTGAACGCATCACCTCCATCTCTGAGGCCTGTTCAGAGGCTGCAGGTACCTGAACGCCTCACCTCCATCTCTGACGCCTGTTCAGAGGCTGCAGGTACCTGAACGCCTCACCTCCATCTCTGACGCCTGTTCAGAGGCTGCAGGCACCTGAACGCCTCACCTCCATCTCTGACGCCTGTTCAGAGGCTGATGTCTGTTCAGAGGCCAGCAGGTACTTGAACGCCTCACCTCCATCTCTGACATCTGTTCAGAGGCTGCAGGTACCTGAACGCCTCACCTCCACCTCTGAGGCCTGTTCAGAGGCTGCAGGTACCTGAACGCCTCACCTCCATCTCTGACGCCTGTTCAGAGGCTGCAGGTACCTGAACGCCTCACCTCCATCTCTGACGCCTGTTCAGAGGCTGCAGGCACCTGAACGCCTCACCTCCATCTCTGACGCCTGTTCAGAGGCCAGCAGGTACCTGAACGCCTCACCTCCATCTCTGACATCTGTTCAGAGGCTGCAGTTACCTGAACACCTCACCTCCACCTCTGATGTCTGTTAAGAGGTCAGCAGGTACCTGAACGCCTCACCTCCACCTCTGATGTCTGTTAAGAGGCCAGCAGGTACCTGAACGCCTCACCTCCACCTCTGATGTCTGTTCAGAGGCCAGCAGGTACCTGAACACCTCACCTCCACCTCTGACGTCTGTTCAGAGGCCAGCAGGTACCTGAACGCCTCACCTCCATCTCTGACGCCTGTTCAGAGGCCAGCAGGTACCTGAACGCCTGACCTCCACCTCTGATGTCTGTTCAGAGGCCAGCAGGTACCTGAACGCCTCACCTCCACCTCTGACGTCTGTTCAGAGGCCAGCAGGTACCTGAACGCCTCACCTCCACCTCTGACACCTGTTCAGAGGCTGCAGGTACCTGAACGCCTCACCTCCACCTCTGACACCTGTTCAGAGGCCAGCAGGTACCTGAAGCCACACCTCCATCTCTGACATCTGTTCAGAGGCTGCAGGTACCTGAACGCCTCACCTCTATCTCTGACGCCTGTTCAGAGGCTAGCAGGTACCTGAACGCCTCACCTCCATCTCTGACATCTGTTCAGAGGCTGCAGGTACCTGAACGCCTCACCTCCACCTCTGATGTCTGTTCAGAGGCTAGCAGGTACCTGAACACCTCACCTCCACCTGTGAGGCCTGTTCAGAGGCTGCAGGCACCTGAACGCATCACCTCCATCTCTGAGGCCTGTTCAGAGGCTGCAGGTACCTGAACGCCTCACCTCCATCTCTGACGCCTGTTCAGAGGCTGCAGGCACCTGAACGCCTCACCTCCATCTCTGACGCCTGTTCAGAGGCTGATGTCTGTTCAGAGGCCAGCAGGTACTTGAACGCCTCACCTCCATCTCTGACATCTGTTCAGAGGCTGCAGGTACCTGAACGCCTCACCTCCACCTCTGACGCCTGTTCAGAGGCCAGCAGGTACCTGAACGCCTGACCTCCACCTCTGATGTCTGTTCAGAGGCCAGCAGGTACCTGAACGCCTCACCTCCACCTCTGACGTCTGTTCAGAGGCCAGCAGGTACCTGAACGCCTCACCTCTATCTCTGACGCCTGTTCAGAGGCTAGCAGGTACCTGAACGCCTCACCTCCATCTCTGACATCTGTTCAGAGGCTGCAGGTACCTGAACGCCTCACCTCCACCTCTGATGTCTGTTCAGAGGCTAGCAGGTACCTGAACACCTCACCTCCACCTGTGAGGCCTGTTCAGAGGCTGCAGGCACCTGAACGCATCACCTCCATCTCTGAGGCCTGTTCAGAGGCTGCAGGTACCTGAACGCCTCACCTCCATCTCTGACGCCTGTTCAGAGGCTGCAGGCACCTGAACGCCTCACCTCCATCTCTGACGCCTGTTCAGAGGCTGATGTCTGTTCAGAGGCCAGCAGGTACTTGAACGCCTCACCTCCATCTCTGACATCTGTTCAGAGGCTGCAGGTACCTGAACGCCTCACCTCCACCTCTGAGGCCTGTTCAGAGGCTGCAGGTACCTGAACGCCTCACCTCCATCTCTGACGCCTGTTCAGAGGCTGCAGGTACCTGAACGCCTCACCTCCATCTCTGACGCCTGTTCAGAGGCTGCAGGCACCTGAACGCCTCACCTCCATCTCTGACGCCTGTTCAGAGGCCAGCAGGTACCTGAACGCCTCACCTCCATCTCTGACATCTGTTCAGAGGCTGCAGTTACCTGAACACCTCACCTCCACCTCTGATGTCTGTTAAGAGGTCAGCAGGTACCTGAACGCCTCACCTCCACCTCTGATGTCTGTTAAGAGGCCAGCAGGTACCTGAATGCCTCACCTCCACCTCTGATGTCTGTTCAGAGGCCAGCAGGTACCTGAACACCTCACCTCCACCTCTGACGTCTGTTCAGAGGCCAGCAGGTACCTGAACGCCTCACCTCCATCTCTGACGCCTGTTCAGAGGCCAGCAGGTACCTGAACGCCTGACCTCCACCTCTGATGTCTGTTCAGAGGCCAGCAGGTACCTGAACGCCTCACCTCCACCTGTGAGGCCTGTTCAGAGGCTGCAGGTACATGAACGCCTCACCTCCACCTCTGATGTCTGTTAAGAGGCCAGCAGGTACCTGAATGCCTCACCTCCACCTCTGATGTCTGTTCAGAGGCCAGCAGGTACCTGAACGCCTCACCTCCATCTCTGACGCCTGTTCAGAGGCCAGCAGGTACCTGAACGCCTGACCTCCACCTCTGATGTCTGTTCAGAGGCCAGCAGGTACCTGAACGCCTCACCTCCACCTGTGAGGCCTGTTCAGAGGCTGCAGGTACATGAACGCCTCACCTCCACCTCTGATGTCTGTTAAGAGGCCAGCAGGTACCTGAATGCCTCACCTCCACCTCTGATGTCTGTTCAGAGGCCAGCAGGTACCTGAACGCCTCATCTCCACCTCTGATGTCTGTTCAGAGGCCAGCAGGTACCTGAACGCCTCACCTCCACCTGACGTCTGTTCAGAGGCTGCAGGTACATGAACGCCTCACCTCCATCTCTGACGCCTGTTCAGAGGCCAGCAGGTACCTGAACGCCTCACCTCCACCTGACATCTGTTCAGAGGCTGCAGGCACCTGAACGCCTCACCTCCACCTCTGATGACTGTTTAGAGGCCAGCAGGTACCTGAACGCCTCACCTCCACCTCTGATGTCTGTTCAGAGGCTGCAGGTACCTGAACGCCTCACCTCCACCTCTGATGTCTGTTCAGAGGCCAGCAGGTACCTGAACGCCTCACCTCCACCTCTGATGTCTGTTCAGAGGCTGCAGGTACCTGAACGCCTCACCTCCACCTCTGATGTCTGTTCAGAGGCCCTAACACATCAGTTAGAAAAGGTCACCCTATAAATAGCAGTCACTGCTGGTCCTAATACGTAGAAATGCTTCCCTTTAGCACACAGCAGCTAATCCTGCAGGTACTTAATCTGAAATCCAATTATTATGCAAGCTTGGTCAGTGTGCAGGTAGTTGTCATGAATCTCTGCTTCATTAGCTCACCTAACAGTTCCAGTGGCAGTCTAAAGGTGGGCTCAACAATGTAAACAACATGACTGACTGTTTGTCACGTTTTCAGGATTTGGGCTTGGCCCCTTCGTTCCAGTGAAGGTTTTTCTTAACGCTACAGAACACAAAGACGTTTTAGCCAACTGGGCACTTTCAACTTTGTGTCAACAATTTGAGGATTTGACTTTGCTGCCCCTGTTCACAGAGTGAGCTCCATAAAGACGTGAGTGGGTGGGTTTAGTGTGGAGACGGGTCAAACTCCATGTTAATGGTTTTAGAATGGGATGCTCATATACAGGTAGGTGTCAGCTGACCTTTGGCCATATGGTGCAGACAGGTAGGTGTGCAGATGTGGAGGTAGCTTGGAAGGTTTGTAAGAAGGTTGGAGGACTGGTAGGTTGGTAGACTGGTAGGTTAGTTATGCTGGCAGGTTGGTTATGATGGTAGGTTGGTTATGCTGGCAGGTTAGTTATGCTGGTAGGTTGGTTATGCTGGTAGGTTGGTAGGTAGAGAGGTAAGTCAGTTGAAAGTTTTGTAAATAATTAAGTTCGTCTGGTGAAGCGCTGCCTCATTGGCTCATCTGAGTCAGCAGTGAGTTGGTTGACTGGAAGTCGGGTAATTTGATGGATTGCTTGATATTTAAGTTGGTAGCTCTGTTAGAAGGTTAGTTTGTGGACAGGTAGACGAACACCTGCTTCATGAGCTCATTTGACTATTCAGGTGGAAACCTGAGGGTGATCTACCAGAGCTAACTTGGTAGACCTGTAGCTTTTTAGATAGTTAGGTAAGTTGGTAGGAAGGTAAAATGGTAGGTAGATAAACAGGTGAGTTGCTAGCTTGTAGGTAGAAAGGTAGGTACGTTGATGGTGAGGTTCACCTGGAAATGAAGGTGTCATCCTGAGACGAGGGCTGAATCAAAGTTGGTCGATTGGTAGGGGGTTTGTAGGTCATTGGGCAGGCTGGTAGATAGGTAAGTTAGTAGTTGGTAAATTGTTGGTAGTCCGGGCTTCATAAGCTCAACCTGAGAGGGAAGCTGCCGGGTCAGTTGGTAGGGTGGTGCAGGTAGAAACAGCCAGGTGTTCAGCCCAACCTGAGAGTAACGTTCGGGGTCCAGAAACACATTTTCTCTGTGAACAGTCACACAAATCAAATGTTGTCAATCAAATTTCAAGGTTTCTTTTCGTCAGAGGGAGGCTAGCAGTTTCCCTCTGCTTCTTGTCTTTGTGCTAAGCTAGGCTAGACATGCCCTGAAACTGATATCCATCTGAAACATCTAAATCTGAGATGCTGCTAAAATCAAAGTGAGGCTCTCGGTACTCTGCTGATTCTCCTCCTCCTCCTGCAGGCGCCTTCCTCTTCTGCTGGACTCCATTCTTTGTCCTCCACACGATGCGAGCTCGCTGTCGGGACTGCCGCGTCCCACCGGCCCTGATGAGCGTGGTGACGTGGCTCGGCTACGTCAACAGCGCCCTCAACCCCGTCATCTACACCGTCTTCAACACCGAGTTCAGGAACTTCTTCAAGAAGTTTCTGCACCGCTGCTGCTCCAAGAGCGATGGATGAGGACGCCGCTGCCGCCGCGTGACAGCCGCTGGCAGAGACGCTGCCGACTGACGCTGTAGTGTCTGTAGTCTGTATGTCGCCATCGTTTCCTTCCTCTGTGAGGTTTTATTTTTCTACGTGTGCCGACAGCAACGTTTGTTTGAGCTTCAAGTTTCCTGCGAGGAAGCTTCAGTCTGAGGATCAGAAACACACCTCCATCAACCAACAACAACTGATTTTATATGTTCAAATTCATCTTTTCAGAATAAAAGTTTTCAGTAAAAGTGTGGCTTGATCTGTGTGTTTGTGGAGCGATGCAGACAAATTTTAAAGATGAGGTTGTTGGAGTTTCAGAAACTTCTGTTTGGGGTCAAATGAACCGATCAGATCACCCTGCAGGCGTTTTCACCGTATATCCACCTGGAATAGAATAAACATGCCAGTGTCTGTCCTCGTCAGGCTGCAGCCACACATGCACACACTCACATCCCTGAATTTAGTCTTTAAGTCCGAGACAAACTGCACCAGCTGAAAATCTGAAGGACAAACTCACAGAACTGAAGTCTGTTCAGTCACAGCCGGTCTGTAACTTCAGTGAGCAGCGAGCTAACTGCGGTGAAGCTAACACACCAGAGCTCCTCTACGCAGCGTGAGAGCTGCTCTGCGTGTTCCAGATCCAGATCCAGGGTCCCTGCAGGACCCGGACCTCCGCAAAGTCACCTGAAGGTCCTCCATGTTCAGCCTGAACCGACAAACAGACGTGAAGTTTTAAAAGCTTCTGAGCAGATTTCATCAGAGTCAAAAGAGCGAAAAGCTCAGAGGACAGACTGACAGCAACACACACACACACACACACAGATATACACACGCACACACACTGTCTCTCACACACGCACACACACACTCACACAGACGCACACACAATCACACACACACACTCACACACACTCACTCACACACTCTCTCTCTCACACTCTAACACACACACTTTGGGATCCGTTTTAACTCTTGGTCCTGGTCCGGCTCGCTGCAGCAGTGTATGAAGCTCGTCGTGGTTTCATGTGTTTTCTGGTCTTTAAACAGTATTAACCTCTCTCTCTCTCTCTCTGTCTCTCTGTCTCTCTCTCTCTCTCTAAAGACGTATATTTCAGACACTAAGTGTATGATTTATATTTGAAATAATAATTTAATAATTAAATAATTAGGACTTCCATGTGTAGATGTCCTCACAGAGTTACATCACAGGGGACGATACTGCTGTTTGTTCCAGTCCAGAGACGTGACCTGAACTCATCACTGACCCTGTTCTTCTCTGGACTCTGCAGCCGTTTCAGCGGTTGGACAGATTTCAGCTGTGTGTCTGTCCATCGTATGTTCATCTGATAATCTGTCCAGTTCCTGCTAACCTTCAGTTTCTACATTTAAAGGAAAAGCCGTTAATTCCAGCTCGTCATCGCTGTGCGCTCGACACGAATCAGGAGCCTGTTCTCATTTAAACCTGCCAAATTTCCAGTTTCTTTAATATTTATTCTTCCAGCTGAACCATTGGACAAAATATCACTTTTTGTTTCAAAGCCTTTGTGCTAAATAATTCTGATGGAGGATTGTCTGCAACTTACAGCATGAAAGACCTTCAAAACTGTCGAGTAGTCGTCTCAAACAGCTTCTGATCCTTTATTTCTCCTGAGGGTAAACCTGCTCGTCACAGCAGCAACGAACGAACCACGATTACAAAGAACGAAGCAAAACCAAGCTTCAGACTCAAGAACTGAAGCTCATAAAGCTGCCAGAAGGTACAGGAAATGTAATTAGTCCAGTTAGTGGGTCCAGGAAGACCACAGCAGCCTCCCAGTCCACTGATGTCCACAGCAGCAGAGGGGGGGTGAGTTGACGGACCGACACTTCAGGGGTGTCAGCTTTTGGCTGCAGACCCTCCTCTTCTCAAACAGCATGTCATGGAGGGGGCGGGAGATGTTGCTGAGCCTGTTAGGATCTGAGGGACAGCTGAGGGACAGCTGAGGGACGATGATCCTCTCCTGAGACATGGAGACACCCCCAGTCGACATTCAGTACAAATACGTGTTCCAGAGTTTATCTGAAGAGAACGAGACTCGAGCAGCTTCGGTACGGAGAAGGACCCGGGATCTGGACCCGGGACCCGTAAACGAGCTTTGTACAGCTGAAACGCCTCCTGGGGAGAGCAGCCGCAGCTCAGACCGCAGGAAACTTTGGATTCTGGCCCCCGTCACTTCCATCACAGCCGGTCTGAACAGGAAGATCCCGACCTGCGAAACCAGTTTCAACGTGCACACGAGCACCTGGACGTAGTTTTCAGAAAACTGTGGAAACATCCTTTAAAGAGGAGCAGCTGAAGCTCCCTCTGTTAGAGTTTCTACATTTACAGGTAAATGTCTGGTCCCGGGGGGGGGGGCCTTCACTGTCAGCGAGCAGCAGCAGACGCCTGAGCGCCGCTGGGACGGAGACACAGCAGAATGAAATGTCATCATGTCTGAGGTCTGACAGATGAGACCACCTGAGAAAACTGAAGTCCGGCTTCAGAAAAACTGAAAACAGAAGCTGAGCCTGAAACAGAAGCCGAGCCTGAAACAGAAGCCGAGCCTGAAACAGAAGCTGAGCCTGAAACAAAAGCTGAGCCTGAAACAGAAGCCGAGCCTGAAACAGAAGCCGAGCCTGAAACAGAAGCTGAGCCTGAAACAGAAGCTGAGTCTGAAACAGAAGCCGAGCCTGAAACAGAAGCCGAGCCTGAAACAGAAGCCGAGTCTGAAACAGAAGCTGAGCCTGAAACAGAAGCCGAGCCTGAAACAGAAGCTGAGTCTGAAACAGAAGCCGAGCCTGAAACAGAAGCTGAGCCTGAAACAGAACAGTTGTCCCTCTGAGGCTCCAGCCTGGAGTTTGTATTTCATTAAGAAATCAGCTTCTTAAATAAACATGTGAGGAGTGACTGAAGACAGAGGGACAGACGTCACTGAAAGACGTCCTGAACTCAGAGTCAGAAGAAAACACAACGTCTGATAACAGAAAACAGAGTTGAGGTAATTTCAAGTTCACTGGAGGAAAAACTTCTTAGATTTGATGAATCTGAGATACTCTACAAGGCCAAAAGTATGTGGACAGTCAGACTTTGCTCTACAGGGCACTGATGTCTCCTCAGGAGATGGAGTCTGGAGTTAAACACAAAAAATACAAGAAAAAAGTAAAACATGTCGGTTCAAAGCATTTAAAGGATAAAACTTTTAATTCTTCAGGTGAGGGGCATTAAACTGAACAGAACTTGTACAAACTGGACTTGAAAAAGTGAATTCTGTCCAGATTTCGGCTCATTTCTAATTAAAGTGGAGTAGAAAGAAACTGGATTGGCCGACAGCATCGATCACAGGACGCCGCTCCACCGCTCCGGTTTCTGGCAGGCTCTCCATGCATCATGCTCGATGTGCACACAAATGGAAAATTTAATTTACTGATTAAATCAGAGCAGTTCCACAAGTTTTAGTTTCCGCCTTTCTGAACTTCAGAGTTTGAATCACAAATAAAAACTAAAAACGTCCTGAAAGATGATCATTTTGAATCTTATGCAGATAAAATCTGATATGAAGATATTTATTTCATTCAGGTAACAAAACGTCTGATTATTCACGTCTGAGCGTCGGCCAGAGGGGGGGTTAACTTCATACAGCGTTCTGTTTTATTGATGTTTGACCTTTACTGGTCCTGGACGGTCTCTGGACGTTTAAATCTGTTTATCAGGACTTTAAACGGCAGCAAAATAATGTTTCATAAAACAGAGAGGTTAACAGTCGCTGCAGGACGATGGGTGTCAACGACAGTCGTCTGCCTCGTTAGTGTCCCGTTGTTGTCATTGGGGGGCTCATGAACTGATGCAGCCTGCTCTGATGAGAGGAAACGTCTTCTGAGACAAACTGACGAGGTCCAGCTGAGGACGACTGAAGGCCCTGAAGGTTACACCTGGACGAATGAGAACATTCGCATTCAGAGAACGCTCTGAGGGGAACCTTTCACAATAAAAGTTCCAGACGGGACATTTGACGCCTTCAGCTCAGACATGTTTAGAAAAATGTCCCCTTTGCCCACATAAGGACTTCCTGTCTGATGAGGTCACTGCTCACGTTTTAATGCAGACTGCGGGCTCATTTCACTTTGTCCATGTCCATGGCTGTGATTTGCTCCTCCTGACCACCCACGCCCCCTGCTGGCTGACAGCAGGTGTGCTGGTGGTCCCTCCAGTCCTGCAGGGAAAAACAGACTGATGTGAGGCTCTGTTGACACACACACTTATAAAACACAGCAGGCTGAGTAAAGACCTGGATCCAAACAGCTAACTCTGCTAACAGCTAATAAATAAAGCTAATTGCTGCCGGTTTGTGGGACAGCTTTCATTATCTGCCTCATCACATTAGTCTCAGGACATGCTTGAATGAGAGATTGCAGCTTTCTTTGTGGAAAAAGACATTGTTAAATTAAAAGAAAAGCCTGACGGTAGGTTTGTTCAGGTGAGTCTTACCTTCCTCTGACAGAAGGTGGAGCAGTAGTTGACCTTGTGACAGCCCGTGCACTCATTCATCGCCACCCGGCCACAGTTCACACACATCTGCTGCAGAACCCAAACAGAGGGACACATTTAAACACGACGCAGGTCTGACAGGAAATCTGTTGTACATGAACATCACCTCTAGGGGGCGGGCTTGCTCACTGCCTGCGTCAGACCTGTTGCACCTACATCTTCAGTCATCCATCATCTCACTAACACCAGGTGGAGCAGATTCACCTCAGAAAGCCCCCGCACAGGCTGACGTGACCTCACACATTTAAATCTACCCTGCGTTACAGACTGGAGGTGTGGAGCTTAAAAGACGTAGGCAGGGAGGGTCTCATCCCGTTGCATTATGGGAAATGTAGGATCCAGTGATCCATACATGCGGGGGACTAACAGTCTGGATATTTTGTGATGAAGCACTGCTTCAAGGTTTGCTATTCATAAAATTTAAGGACATTTCAATATTTTCTTAAGGCATGTGTACTTGTACAGCCGGTCTGCAGTCTGGGACGGACCCTGAAGGGCTGTCTGAGACATGGTTTAAGAGTCAGGTTAGACTTGTTAGGGTCAGGCTATTAGCTGTGATGGTCAAGGTTAGGGTACATGAGTGTCCTCACAAGGGTAGTAGTGAGTGTGTGTGTGTGTGTGTTTGTGTGTTTGAGCGTGTGTGTTTGTGTGTTTGTGTGTGTGTCGTACGTTGATGATGATATCGGTGATCTCAGAGCTCCTCTTGGCCTCCGAGTCCTCCTGCTGCTGAAATGACTGACTGAGACCACACTGAACACACACACACACACACACACACACACACACACACACACAGTGAGTAAAGTATTTTTTATTAGTAGTAGTAGTATTTATTATTTCTGGACTATTTGATGTACGTACTATATTAGTTTCTGGTGAATGCTTCTCATCTGAGACTGTGGAATGTCAGTGTGTGTGAGTGTGTGTGTGTGTGTGTGAGTGTGCGTGTGCGTGCGTGTGCGTGCGTGTGCTCTCACCTCAGTCCTGCCTCCCTGACCTTTGACCCCCGCCGTGTCTCCAGCAGAGTGTTTGGCCTGTTCGATCAGAGTCTTCAGCTGCTGGACGTTGCTCAGCAGCGTGTTGGCCATCTCCTCCAGGTACAGCCAGGTGTTCTTCTGGCCCTCGGTGACCGATGGCCCCACCCCCCCCGCCGGCGCGACCTCCAGCCCGCTCACCAGCCCCGCGGCCGGAGACGCCGCCGCCGCCATCGTCATCTTGGCCTGCACCGGCTGAGGGGCCACGGCCAGCGCCGGCAGCGCCGTCAGCACTGAGAGAGAAGAAGAGCGAGCACAGAGGGAGGAAGAACAGCTGACTCAGCGTGTATTTAAGACGAGACGCTGAGATTAATCACCGTCTAAAACTCCCAACCAACCAGGAAGCATCAGAGACGACCTGAACTGTGTGAACCGACACTAGACTACACTGTTTCACACCAAGAGACGACTGAGGCACAGAGACACACTGTAGGGGACGTCATCAGGGACAAACTGTAGGGGACGTCATCGGGGACACACTGTAGGGGGCGTCATCGGGGACAAACTGTAGGGGACGTCATCGGGGACACACTGTAGGGGACGTCATCAGGGACACACTGTAGGGGACGTCATCGGGGACAAACTGTAGGGGACGTCATCGGGGACACACTGTAGGGGACGTCATCAGGGACACACTGTAGGGGACGTCATCGGGGACAAACTGTAGGGGACGTCATCGGGGACACATCTGGTGATCAAGATCTGTTCGGCTATCAGTGATTATTCTATTCATCATTTTGTCTGTTAAATAGAAATAGTAAAAAATGTCCATCCATGTTTCCCTGAGTTGACGTGATGTCTTCAGTTAGACTGTCCAAAACCCCCTCACACCAGAGACGGGCTGGACGTCATGATGGATTCAGTGCCTCCCTGCTGGGGCCTTACAGCTACATCTCATTGGTTCGTGTGTATTTGTATCATTTGGTCGAATCTCTTTGTTGAACAATGCAAACGTCCGACCACAGCTGACCACGATGTGGACTCGGACCGAGCAGATCCAGGTCACCGTGTCTGTGCGTCCTCCATACATTCACTCCTGACCTACATACACAACAAACCCCCCCGGCGGTGGAGTCACCGACGGCTCGGAGCCCCGCCGAGAACAGACGAGTCCAGAAATAACAGCTCATCCATCTCTGTGATGTCACGCGTCCTGGGGAAAAGGTGTGTGTGTTCTCACAGGTAACAAGAAGCTGCTGACCTCGTCTGTTCAGAGAATATTCATGTTTACTTTCCTAGAACGAAGCTGACGGTTAATTCTGTGGACATGTTGGACTTAACGCCCTGGGTTTGTCTCTTAGGCTGTTCTACCTTACAGCAGGGGTCTGTGGGAGGTGAATCGTCCTACACAGATACAGGGGGAGGACTTTTTCTGGTAAAAATTAAAATAATTGACTCATCGTTAACTTTAATCAGTCAAAAACAGCAGAGGAATGCACAGAACATGTCAGACATGATTTAAGTCTGTGTGTTAATAATCCAGAGATTATTTACTTAGTTACACCCCCATTATTAAGATTTCTTAAACTAGTTTCCACTGTGGCTGTGAAATAACCTGACGATAAGTGTTACTCAGTCAGCAGGTGAGTCTGTGCGTCTGTCTTCACGTCTCCAGAGTCGTTCTGTCTTTCCTGGATATTAATGCAGCTGTTCATGAACCTACGCTGGTCTGGTCTGCTGCCCCCTACTGTCTCCCTGCTGTACTGTAAAGGAATCAGATCAACAGCTGCATCTTCATCTTCAAATCAGTTCGTCCTCCTCGTTCAGCTCCACCTTCACACCCCCCCTGACAAGACAAACGATCACTCGAGTGATTTTAAATCTGAGTCATCAGTTTCACACCGACATGTTTCAGCCAGATTAATCACTGAATTCACACACACACACACACACACACATACACACAGACACACACACACACACACAGACACACACACACACACACACAGACACACACACACACACACAGACACACACACATACACACACACACACACACAGACACACACACACACACACACACACATACAGACACACACACCCACATACAGACACACACACAGACACACACACACACACCCACATACAGACACACACACACAGACACACACACACACACACAGACACACACACACACACACACATACAGACACACACACCCACATACAGACACACACACACAGACACACCCACATACAGACACACACACACACACACACACATACACACACACACACACACACAGACACACACACACACACACACACACACACACATACAGACACACACACACACACACAGACACACACACACACACATACAGACACACACACACACACACACACATAGACACACAGACACAGACACACACACCCACACACACACATAGACACACAGACACAGACACACACACACATAGACACACAGACACAGACACACACACACACACACACACACAGACAGACACACACACACACACATACACACACACACACACACACACACAGACACACAGACACACACATACACACACACACACATACACACACACACACACACACACACACACACATATAGACACACAGACACACACCCACACACACACATACATACACACACACACACACACACACACACACACACACACAGACACACAGACACACAGACACACACATACACACACACACACACACACACACACACACACACATAGACACACAGACACACACACATACAGACACACACACACACAGACACACACACACACACATACACACACACACACACACAGACACACACACACACACACACACACACACACACAGACACACACATACACACACACACACACACACACACATATAGACACACAGACACACACACCCACACACACACATACAGACACACACACACACACATAGACACACAGACACACACACATACAGACACACACACATACAGACACACACACAGACACACACACACACACACATACAGACACACACACACACACACACACACATACACACACACACACACACACAGACACACACACACACACACACACACACACGCCCAGGGTGCTTCATTAACCTCAGGGTGAAGGACAAGGAGACAGTACTGACAGCTGGATCGCTGCTGTGTGTGTGTGTGTCTGTATATGTGTGTTGCTTAGCAGTCAGATAAATCTCTATGCCGACCAATCAGAATAGTCCCATCGATGGTTAAAGGTCCCATCTGAACGGTTTCTCAGATTTAAATTGCAGATTTTGTCATATTTCTGACAGTCTGAGTTCTGGATGAACCACCTTCAGTTCTCGTGTTTGTCAGCTGATCACAGCAGGAGAAACGCAGACGTAGCCGTTCAGTGTTAGCGCCTGTATTAAGAGAGGCAGTGAGGAGGTGAGGAAGACCTCTGATTGGTCCTTTAAAGAGGGGTTTGGATCAGACAGGTAAATCAGTCACACAGCGCTCCTGAGAGCTCATTACAGCAGCACATCAGCCAATCAGAGAGAGGCTATGGTGCTTCCCTGACGTCCCATAGGAAGGCGGACAGGCTGCAGGTCAGCGTCCCTGCAGGGGATTGTGGTTAAACCGCTCCACAGATCATTAACGAAGAGAATAATTAACATCCTGAACGTGTTCATAGGACACAGAAACCAAACACGGACACAGCTGCATGTGGATTTCATTTCCAGTGAAGTTGTATTGTTATATGAACGTCCCGCTCAGGACACGTCTGGGTCCACGCACTGTTTCTGTCTGAACTCTGACAGACCTCAGTTAATCTGAACATTCCTAATTAACTAATTATCCTGACGGTAAAAACAACCACTGATTAAAAAGGTTTGATGACCTGAGCCGCTTCACAGTCACTCCTCAGATACACACAAACGTGCTGCAGATGATGGACAGACGGACAGGAGGACAGTGATGGACGGTACCTGCTGTGCTGGCGAACACCTCGCTCTGTGCTGAGCCTTCCGAGATGATGGCGGCGGCGGCGGCGGCAGTGGCGTCGCCCGTTGGAGTCCGGTCGAAGGTCAAGGTGCCGGAGGTGGTGAACTGTCCTGACGGAGACACAGTGACTGTTGGTGGAGGACAGACGTGTCAGTCAGACACGTTTAAAGACAGACACCAGAGATTTGATGGAAACTCCAGGACTTTCAATAACATTCAATGACTGCTCATGTCTTATGGAGAGACAGTTACTGATGGTCAGTATTTCATTAATTAAATGATTTCATGTTGAATTCAGAGGCTGAGGGGTCAAAGGTCGAGAAAACCCTGGAAAAGAAACAGATTTAACAAACGATCTGTTCACTCCTTCCGCTCCGCTCTCCTCCAATCACACATCAGACTGAGGTCACCTGACGTACACGTGGTCCCCGGGGCCAGCGTGATGTTTTTGGTGGCGGGAAGTTCCTTTTTGGGGGTGGTGGCCCGAGGCTCGTTGTCCTTCTTTCGTCTCTTGTACGGGACGAAGAGGCGGACCGGACCGGTCTGAAGCGAGCGGGGAGGAGACGGAGGGACAGACGAAGTCAACAGATGCTTTGAATCAGAGAAGATGAGATGAAACACAGAGAGTCAACCAGACAACGGGTGGAGTTCAACACTTCACACTGTGCCAGTTTGGGTTTTCGGTGTCTTGGACAAGGACACATGGACAGGAGGCGCGAAGGATCAAACTACCAACCCTGTAATCAATGACCCGTCACTATGGCGACCACTTTCATTTCAGACTTGAACCTGCGTTTAAATGAGCGAAGGCTCAAATCCAAGCTCTCGTTAAACGAGCTCAGCTGGCCGTGTCTTTAAAAGACCGATGTCTCCGATCTACTGACGTCCCCTCGTCCCCTGTGAGGCAGACCGTCCCTCTCCTCACCAACACAGGCGGTGTTAAGCTAGCACGCCGTGCTGCACAGATAATTAAGACACAAACCGCGTGAGGACAGAAAATAAGATGGAGAGTCTTATCGTTAGTCCGCGGTCTGCCGGTCGCTGAGGCTGCTGGGACATGTAGTTCAGGATTGGGCTCTGCGGGTTGTCTCTGAGCTTTAATCAACAGGATTTATTTTATTTATGTGGCTTCACAAATACAGAAGCAGCCCTGCTTTCATTATCAGCACTGCTACTGCACACCAGGTGATGAACCGAAACACAGACCACAGGTTAAAGAAGGTGGAGATGATGATGAAGAGGTCACAGGTTAAAGAAGGTGGAGATGATGATGAAGAGGTCACAGGTTAAAGAAGGTGGAGATGATGATGAAGAGGTCACAGGTTAAAGAAGGTGGAGATGATGAGGTCATTTACCATACTGATGTTTTCTGCTACCAGAGCGTCTGTCTCCTTGGGACACTGGAGAGAGAAGACGAGAACATGACAAACACAAACTACGGTTAATGCGGCGCTTCTGTCTAACCGCTGTCCAATCATTTGATCAAAGAATCAATAATCAATGACGGCAAACACGTCCTTTATTTTCCAAAGTGTTCCTCCGCGGTTTCTTCAGTCTGACATCACAATCAGCTTCAGCTATCACAGAAACGGGAAGCAGCCGCCAGCTTTGACTGACAGCTAATAACCCAATCAGAGCCTCACACCCACCCCATCATCGAGACAGAAGCTTCATTCAGGGTTCTTCCTCCCTCCCAACAGCACAGAATGAAGACAAAAATGGCCAGAGTGCCCCCCCCTGAGCTTTCCCATTATGATCTATGACTGAGCAATAAGACAAAGTAAGATGCACCACCAGTTTCAGAGGCAATAATGACAGATCATTAGCATTATTATCTAATTACCTCGTTTAGAACGGCACAGCTTCAGACAGTGACAGTTAAATGACATCTGTCAGTCATCAGATATCATCTGTCACTCAGATCAGAGACAGCCAATCACAGGAGACTGTCCACATGCCCCCAAAAGCCACCTAAATGATCCCAAACCAGCCAAAACAGCAGCTTCACCCTCCAAATCAAATAATTAACAAGGTGGAAACACACTGAGCAGAGACTGTAGCCCAGATCAGGAAGGACCAGGACCAAGACCAGGACCAGTCCGGCTGACTCACCCCTGTGAGGTCATCACAGCAGGCCGCACACGTACAGGAAGCAGCGTGGGGGTTCAGGATACGCTCCTATGCAAACACACACACACAGAAATGAGTTGATCTACATGCAAACTGAAAAAGCTCTCTGTATAGCGTACTACGTGCAGTACTGCAGTAGTACAGTGTAGTACTGCAGAAGCTCTGGAACCTGTATGAGGCACAGCAGAGGTCTGCCGGCGTATCTGATGCTCCTCTTCCAGTCTTTGCTGCTCGCTCTTCCCGCCAGTCCCTCGAACTCGGTGGGCGTGAACCACTGCTGGTTGTGTCTGATACAGCGACCTTTCCCTCCTGAAGACAGCACAGCTCAGCGTCAGGGGGGGGGCGACAATAAACAGAGCGACACCGACGCCCCCTGATGGAACCACCAGAACTGAACGTGAACGAGTCTGCCATAAAAAATCTGGATCTCTGATAAAACATCATCTGTTAGTTGGTGACTAATGTGTCAGTTTGTTCTCTGTGCTGAGATTCTGACGACCCCCCCCCCCGACTCACAGGCTTGTCCCTGTTATTGATTAGAGCGAGCGGTGATTGTTAATGATAATGATGTCACTATCGTACATGAACACACATTATTACACACATTTCATTGTTGTGTTCTTCATCAGTAGTTTTGAAATGCAGATGTTATGAAAAGAGTGATGTATATTAACACACTGTGGGGGCCTAAAGCAACTCTTATACAGTGCAGACATTTTATTTTGAAAACCACAGGAGCTCTACGTTTGAATCTGTGTCCATCACAATGTGTTAAATCAGACAAGAACTGCAGTGGAGGGGAACTGTCATCGACAGGTCATCACTGGCTCAGCCTGAGGTGAAACCTGAAAACTAACCTGACCAGGACCAGGCTGGTCTGGGGGGTTATTCCCTGGTAACTTCAGTCAGACTGTAAACCTTCATGAAACAGAGAATAAGTCTGGTTGTGTGGAACAGCTCTCAGCACAGGTGTGTTGATCACCTGATCCCAGTCGGTTCTTGTAGAGGACCCCGCTAGTGTTTCTGCAGCGGATAGGCAGTTCGTTGTTGTAGACCGAGGGGTCCCAGTTGTACTTTGAACAGGAGTCTTTGTCCTGGGGTGGAGTCAGCGGGGTGGGTGGAGTCTGTGGGCCTGAGGGACACGGAGGTGGTCAAATCAAACGGACACAGATCAGCATGAGAGAGTGATGGATTCGCTGTTAGTTGAAGCTGTTCTTAAAGTACCTGTGCCCTGTTCTTCAAACTCAGGCTAGCATTATGCTATCACGCTAAAATAACACAGCTCATCCTCATCCACCTAAATCTCTGAAAGGATGGATTTGTTCATCCTGGATGAAGTTATCTGGAATAACAGTGTGCTCTTATTTTGAAATAAAGTCAAAATGAGGAGAGAGTTGGGACCACGAACAGGATTCACAGGATGGACAGAGTGCTGGTCGTGTGTGCTCCCAGCATGCAATGGGGTAATAGATTGATGGATGTGTCTCATTTATGTGTGTTCCTGTATTGTTACGGGTCCCATTTTGTTCTACATTGTGCTAAACTATGAAACAGTTCCAGATGGATTTTAAACCAAGTACAAGAACCACTTAGTCCCGACTCAAGTCAAATCGTCAGCGCTCTAATCTGGATGTACGAAGAACGGGGTCCTGGGTCAATACGGACATCCTGGGGACAGACAGCAGGACTATCTCGTTACTGTAAGATGCGCACACACACACACACACACACACACAGGTACCTGATGCGATGGAGGCAGACTTGAGGCCGGCAGCCTCCACAATGCTGCCGTCAGTGTGAACCACAATCAAAGTGGCCTTCTGGGTACTGAGACCTTCTCCCAGCTGGAGGGTTGTCCTCCCGCTCTGACACAAACACACACACAAACACACGCGCGCACACACACACACACACACACACACACACACACAATGTAGTGTATACAGTATATGAGCCTTAGAAGCACAGAGAGCAGCATAATCCAGGTTGCGGTGAGCCATTTAGGTTTTTTGGGAGGCCCTTTAAGAAGTTTAATGCCTTTTGTGAGATGTTAGCATGACTGTTCTCCCCCCCAGCATGATCAAGGAGTGACATTAAATTGGAAGGAAAAAGTTGTAAGTCCTCTAAACCAGCTGTGTACAGACGAGCAGCTGCAGCACTTGGGAGCATGAAATCTGCACAAGAATGACTAATTTGAGGGCATAAATGACTAATTGCTCGTAGAAAATACGAATGGTAATGAATGTGCAGAGGCCTTTACATCTGAACCCCCGTCAGTGAGCTGCTGTGGCTTACCGTCTGATGTAAGGAGAATCAGAGGCAGGTTATTTGTTTTACCAGCAGAGGGCAGCGTGCACTGTGTGTATCACAGCTACGAGAAATGAAAGTATTTCGAGCAGTGTGACAGAAACTTTATTAATGTACTGATGAGTACTTCATGCTCATGTTTCTCTCACTCACACTTTCTATATTTAAAACATTCACATTCACTCAAGTAGTTATTTCAGTTTCTTACTCTCATGGTGCCTTCAAACACATCTGTTTTTAAATGTTTTTACTGACATTACAGGTAAAGTGTCCAGAGTGAACAAACGCTGGGAGAAAGAACAACTGTCTAACTCTACTTCCTGTTTCATGACAGCTGGTTGTTCCTGCTGTCTGCAGGTCTGATCACTCTGCTGATCAGAGTGCTACACACTGATGATAATAAAGATGAGAAGCATCAGATAAATAAGGTCTGGGATGAAACAGTGAAGCTGTCCTTTTGACCTGATCAATACTCTTTCAACATGATCTGATCTGACAGCACAGACTGTACACAGGGAGATATACTGAGCGTGTGCAGTAACGTGTTGATCTACCAGCATGTGTTCGGGGAGACTTCCTGATGTGGCAACCGTTCTGGTAAAGACGTTGTCCTCTGCAGCGTGGACATCTGCCACTGTCACAGCCGTCACCTCTGATCAAAAACAAGACATTGAAATGTTTTATCACCACATACATGTTCAGAACTTCAGCTCTGGAACAGCTGCATCACATTACTCCAGTAATGAATCACAGCCAGACTGGAGTGTTATGCTGACAGCATGGAGTGCTGCACAGGACAATATGGGAAAGACCATTTCAATTAACCATAATATGTTCTCTAGTAAGTTTAAGTTAAAATCATTCTAGCTGATGTCCCTCTCAGTGGAGTGCATGGTCAATATTTCAGACATCAGTGTGGGAGGGGGAGAAATCCAATGCAGAATTTAACACTGATTTCCAAAAATATTAATATAACTCTATTATTAATGCTGAAACTGTGTAAATTATAATTTTTTATAGCTGTTTGGCAACCAGTCATCCAGCCTGAACACTTGTCACAGCTTGGCCAGCTGAAGATGTGACACGAACTTACCCTCACCAAACTGGATTCAACAACTGACATTTTAATGCTTAAGCACGGAGGTCTACGCATAACGATAACCAATTTATTATTTTTTGACTCAGAATTGTTTTTAGGCAATTGCTCTTCAGTTCGGCAGATATTATTTAAGTAAATATCTTATTTAAGCGACATATAGACTTGACATATGGTTATTTTCGAGCCTGTCAACTCTCGTTATCCATCCGTTAACACACTGTGGTGGGCGGTGGGCTAGCGTTGGACTCTGACTCTAAAAGTTAGATTTTCTTCGGGTTCAGGAGTTGCTCATTGATGTGTCACTGCCGAATTTCGGACCACATGCTAACTTAGCAAATGCAGCATGAGCCCTGTGAATATATATGTGGTAAATACTATAGTTAGGCTAAAATCTTTAAATTGCAGAATAATTAAAAGGGGTTTGGCAACCAGTCATCCAGCCTGAACACTTGTCACAGCTTGGCCAGCTGAAGATGTGACACGAACTTACCCTCACCAAACTGGATTCAACAACTGACATTTTAATGCTTAAGCACGGAGGTCTACGCATAACGATAACCAATTTATTATTTTTTGACTCAGAATTGTTTTTAGGCAATTGCTCTTCAGTTCGGCAGATATTATTTAAGTAAATATCTTATTTAAGCGACATATAGACTTGACATATGGTTATTTTCGAGCCTGTCAACTCTCGTTATCCATCCGTTAACACACTGTGGTGGGCGGTGGGCTAGCGTTGGACTCTGACTCTAAAAGTTAGATTTTCTTCGGGTTCAGGAGTTGCTCATTGATGTGTCACTGCCGAATTTCGGACCACATGCTAACTTAGCAAATGCAGCATGAGCCCTGTGAATATATATGTGGTAAATACTATAGTTAGGCTAAAATCTTTAAATTGCAGAATAATTAAAAGGGGTTTGGCAACGGGCACATTGTTGCATGTACCACAAATGCACAAACCTTCGATGGTTGTTGGACTTAATGAAGAGCTGCGCTGTTTCATGTGACTTCGTGTGTGTCCGGCCGGTTTAAACACGAGTGAAGCTAACATTATTATCACAGCTGTGTGTTTCTGCCACCCCGCTCAGCAGCGGCCTGCTGGTAGCTGAAGCCCGCCTTGCCTGCGAACGCCGCCTCGGCCTCGTCTGGGTTCGGCAAGGACTCGGCTCCCATGTCGATGTTTCCCGGTTCGGCCATCACGGCCATCGTGGTGACTTCGGCCTCCGACTCGGTATCCGAGCCCTCCACCGGCGGTATGCCGATGGGCGGTTCATCCAGCCCGAGTGCCTTCGTGGCCGAGTCCGCCTCGTCCATTCTTCCGCCGAACGACAAGAGCCGAATGTGAACGAGCAGCCGTGGCGCAGAGCGGGATCCGAACGCTGCCGAGCCCCGTACGAGCCAGATAAGAACGGCAAATAGGGAACCTGTGAACGATAATGGCTAAAAATCAACAGTGTTTTCTACAGAATTACCACTAATGCATTGGGCGGACTAATCCGGAGAGAGGCCGGTCGGCCTGCTGTTTGTTTTTCATAAAGTCTCAGGAAAGCGATGCTTCCGCCGGAGACTCCCGACAGAACACGAGCGTATCCGAAGCGACACACTGTGGCCAAAACACACAAGTGTGAAAGCAAAGAACGACACAGGAAGTCCTGTACACATTGAGTTTTATGGAAGAATGTCCTCAAAAAAGAACAAAGTGAGAAATATTTTGCACACACGACTTACTGATTATTAAGATAAAAGGAAAACATTTCAGTAATAGAGGCCCTTGGTTCCTTTTTCAAAGGTGACTGGCTAGAACCAATTTTGGAGGCTATCAAAGATCGCGACCCCGGTGCTGTGCTTCCTCATTCAAATGCTGATGCAGAGAGGGTATTTTCAATGGTCTGAACAAAACCTCTACCTGAAAGGGCTTGTCTCTGAACGGGACATTGGCCTCCGTCATGACTCTCCTCTGTCACACACACATATTCTTTATTCTGTACAGGAAACTGAGTAAACACTTTGTATTTGGTTGAATTGTCAGTGCCTTGTCATCCTTTGTAACATTACATAACATCATATAATAAAATCCTACATTTTAATGAAAGACCCCCCGTCAGGGTGGGGGGATGGTGGGGTCTTTTGCAGGGGGGTGTCACTCTTGCCTGCATTCAAAACTTGAGAGCCCTGCATTATGTAGCCGATAAAGTCTTTTTCCCTCTCATTTTCTTCGAAACAGATAAAAATGTCTTTCTTTTATGTGGATTGTTTGTTCAGTTTTCCGGTTGATGTAAATTTGAACATCTGTCCTCGTTCTCGTGTACACACAGAGATAAAACAGATGGCAAACTGTTTCTTCCTCAGTTCCACAGAAAGCACAAGAATACTGGATATCAGTCTGAAATCTCTCTCAGGTTTTCTTCACTGGATATATTTTAGACATTATTTTATACGAGACCTCCTGAGCTTTATTGTATTGTTGTTGCTGAGGGCACAGTTACAGTCAGCACGAGGCTCCTGATCAATGTGTTCCAACATTTATTCTTAGTAATGTCATTAACAGCCAGAAACAGACCCCCGCTCAGTGGATCTGCCATGGAGGCCTCAGTGGTCGATCCTCTGATCAGCTGCGGCATCAAAGACCACCGCATATTCCTTTGGGGTGATCGGAAACTTGAATTTATGGAGGAATTCACCGAAACTGTCCCTCAGCATTCACGAGCTGTTTGACTAATACAAAACCATTCAAGCCGATCTTTATAGAACAATGATTTATTTTCATACTGAATATTCTTGTTACTCCAGATGTAGGACGTAGTTGGAGAGAAGTTCTGCTTGAAAACCATTTTTCAGGCCGGCAGCGCTTGTTTATGAAGATTTGCCAGTTTAGCAGGCAGTTTGTCAATCTTCTAATCAGACTTTAACAGGAGCTTTAGACCAACTGAGTTCAATGTTTAGGGAAAGTGTTCCATATATTGTCTTTTTCTTGGATCACATTAGTTAACCATTTTACTTTGAAAGTATTGCTGAGTGTTTGAAAAGTTAGCGCCTCAGCAGCACCATCCCTTCTTATGTTACACAGAATCTCTGACATCTGTTCTTCCACAGAAAACTCAATAAAGTTTGGTCTGATTTTTTTATATTGCAGCAGGCATTGCAAGCGATGAGGACACATACAGCTGGAGATATCCCCTCTGCTTTAGAGAGTCAACTCTGCCGTTCAGTGAGAGCTCTCTCATCAGCCACAGACTGAACTTCTTCATTATTTGCTCCACTATCGGGTCAAAGTTTCAGTTACTGCCAAGTTTTTCATTTTTATTGACGACACCTGAGCATGTGACTGTATTCTTCACAGGGATACCATTCCCTTCAGACTGATGGCGCTCCTTTAGTGGTGATAACGTGGATTTGTTCAGATTCATTTTTAAACCCGACACAACAGAGAACTCCTCGGTGCAGTTAACAGCTTTGATCACCTTGGACCTATTAGATAAAAAAACAGTGATACCACTGTTCATCGGCCCGTTGGGCTAATTTAAATTCTCTCCCTAAGGCTGTTATACCTTGAAATGAACCCTTTTTGATCTGCACAGCCATAATTTGAGCTACAAGAAGGAACAAAGAAGGACTCAAGGGGCATCCTTGTTTTATAATGTAGGAGTCGTCCTGTGTTTTTCCTGTGGCTTCTTCCAAAACTAAGCAAAATGATCAACTTTCATGCACATCATATCGTAAACATCGATCTATGTGGGTCTTGCGTACCAAAACAACAAGTTCTGTGAACACAGTCAGCAGTCTGAGTGAACTTCATCGTTTCCCCTGGACAGTGTTATCTCCATTAACTGGGGACATGAGAGGATTGTAGATCGTAGTATTTGCAGCTGTGCAGTGCAGAACCTGTGAGGCTGCTGTCATCTGTTTGCGCCATCATATCAGTCAGTAAAAGTGAATGAACACTGCCATCATGTGGAGGCTTTCCAAATAACAACCTGAAAGCAGCATGCTGTTTTATTTTACAACTACATGAGAACATTAGAAAAAAGTGGAGCATTTATTGTGATTGTTTGATTTTGGTTAATTGAACCTACAAAGTTTAGAAGTAAAGCAGACTGAATGGACATGCTGAAACAGACGTGTGTGAACCTGTAGGCTATTTGGTTTTGAAGAGTGTTTTATATGGAGAATACAGTATGACAATGCATACATGAACATATTGACAACAACATAAGAAACAAAGAAGCTTTGTTTTGCATATGAGGAATAAATTCTGCTGAGCGAAGCTAAACGAACAGAAGTTGATTTTTTGAACATTTCAGTCCTGAACCGAGCCGACACAAAGTGACACGAGGTTCTCCTGGTGTGTCTGGAAACTCTGGCTGTCTGTAGGTGTTTTAATCACTGCACACTTGTGAGCTGCAATGATAACACATCTCTGCGTTAATGTCCTTGTTCTGTTTTTTTCTTCATACTAATATGGACCTATGAGTCTGAAATAAAGTTGAATTGAATTTCAAAAATCTGGTGATGTCATGACGCCAAAAGAATCAGAACAGGTGAATGAATCTTCATTCAATTAAAAACATGCTCTTCCTCAAAATTGAGTGCAGGAACATTTTCACCATACATCCTGATTTCCCTAAATTTGTTCTGTTCACATATTTGTCTTAAAAAAAGTCCAAAGTGCTGTTTAAATGTTCTGTTTCCTTTGCTTTTGCTCTCAGGTGCTCACTGTGAACCAGACACTTAGTGGAATGATGCACAGTGACACTGACAAACCTGTGATGTAGATTTATAGACACTGAAACTGCTGTTTGAAACTCTGAAATCTTTATCTTAACATGTTTCTTATTTATAGTTATTGGAGCTCTAGAAGGTTCATGAACTTGTTGATGCATTTATTTCATTTTTATTTTCATTTTATATATCCATAAAGAAGAGGCCCCGGGGAAGACCCAGGACACGCTGGAGGGACGCATGGCTGGCCTGGGGGCGCCTCTGGAGGAGGTGTCTGGGGAGAGGCGACCCGGATAAAAAAAATGGATGGATGGATATATATATATAAGAGAGGGTTTTTTTTCTTTCTAAAACCAGTCAACCTTTGGGGACTACTGAGAGCACCCAACTGCTGCCTGGCTTTGAAGAAAGATGGCGAACCGGAGCACCCGGAGAAAACCTCACCACCAGGCAGGTAACACACAAACTCAGAAAGGCGAGGGTCGGTCCCAGTCCTGAGCCTCACAAAAGGCTCAGGACCGGGACCGGACCCTCGCTTCTGGTAATGTGGTCACACTGCTGAGGGGGCTGTATATTTATACAGTATATATACTGTAATTCACCTAAATGACACAATGCAGAATGCAGTGCAGGCCGTAGAGATGGCTTTGCCCACGGAGGAAAAGAACCTGCGGATGGTGCTGCGTTTTTTTAGGTGTTTTCTGAAAGTGGAGACGATACATTTCTCAACTGCTGGGTCCCTTGTCTTCAAAGCAATCAGCAACATATCTGTATCTCTCCACTTGTTGAACAGGTCCATGAAAATGGCCTCGTCAAGCTTTTTAAAGGTTTTGGGATCGATGTCTTCACCCTTGACTTGGGCCCATGTGCACTCAAGCAGATGCCTAGCGATGTCCTGTGGGTCATCAATGTGAAAGTCCACGTCTGCTTCGCTGAAGATTTTAGTAAACAGTTTCTCAATGAGTACCTGCACACACATTTTGTTTCGGTATGTCTGTGCTGTTGTGTTCTGGTCGGCAGGTGTCGCTGCAGCTGTTTCCACAACGCTTGTGTTGGTCAGTGTTGGTGTTTGTGGCTCGGTGTCAATCTCCACAAGTCCTTCAATCTCTAGAGGTGCCAGTGGCTCACTGCCCATCAGAGCCAGCGCCACCCTTTGACTGTAGCGTGGAGCCTGACTGTTCATCCACCAGCTCATCATTGACAGGAAAATCCACACTCTGTTCTGTATCTCAGTATTCATGTCAGCAGCCTGGCCAGTTTGTCGCCTGATCGATTCTGCGATTATCTCAGGCTGCTTCCCGTCTGTCACGTAATTATGCAGGAGCTGACTCAGCGCATGTGTGAATACCAGGACTTTCTTTCTGGGAAGCCCTTTGAAAGACCCGGCCCCCAAAGCTTGAACCACATCCCGTTGATTTCCGCCCTGTTCGAGCAGAGAGACGACACCATGTGTGAGAGCCTCGGCTGACTCCCTGCATTCCACTTTAGCGTCCCCGCGAAATTTGGCCTTCAGCTTTGCCCCCGTGCGTAACGTCAACGCTACAGCAATCCTCTTTGTCAAAAAAGACTTGACCCTGTTACAGAGTTTCTCCTTTTTTCGTCGTCTTTGCTCAACAGCCTTTGTCTCGTCTGGAGTCTTAACGGTGTCATTCGTGATCTGAGAAATGTCATCTGCAACAGCTTCAACCTCCAGAGAGGCTTCAGATTTCATCAAATCATAATCAGTTTCTGGCACGTCACTCACAAGAGGGTCTACCACATCAGTTAGCTCCCCCTCAATGACTTCCTGGACAGACTTACAGGAGGCTGTGGCAGAGCTGTGCCGTGATGAGCCCCGCCCTGGGGTCTCTGGGGGTTCTGATGATCTGGCAGAGCTCCGCTCTGATGAGACCTCCTCTAGGTCTCCCTGCCTCTGTCTACGTGGTCGACATGAGCAGAGATTGTCCGTGTTAATCTTGCAGCTCTGGAACATTTTGCAGGCATGCTCGACCATAGCATTGAGTCTGCTTGGGGGAGTGGGGCGCTGATATACAGGCGATGCGGGCGGCGAAGGGGACTGCGATGCGGACTGCGAAGCAGCGGAGAGGACAGAGTTGACATTTTCTGCAACCTCTTTGCTTATGAGGGACGACAAGCGTCCCGGGCTGCCACACCGGTCTGCATCCACCACAGGCACTGCAAAACTCTGGGGGAGCGTTCGGTCCAGACTGGACCGAACATGCTTCTCAGACAGGGCTACTGTCTCGCTTCGAATAGCCTCCGAGAAGGTTTTGCACACCACAGAAATGATTTCCAGCATCAATTCGGCCATCATCATTTTAGTGGCATGATCAGGGGAGCCTTCTTTCAACAGTTGGCACTGGCTTGGTGTTAACCCTTCTAAAAAGGATTCAACCAGCTGCCGAACTGTCTCCCCTTTAATCTCCGGTATCTTATCCATTGTTGATTCTGTTTTATCCATCATAACTGGTTCTGTATCACCTTTCAATATCTTAGATTCGTTGTCTGTCATAGATTCCATCATATGTTCTCTCGCACTTGTCAATTTAAATGAGTAAATACGTTGAATAGTAATGGTTTGTGCAGTCTGTATAAGTTCAGGTTGAGTCATACATTTCAGCCCTTTGATAACAGAGGATCAAAGGAATCAAAGGAATCAAAGCCCGACAGAGATCAAAGGAATTCTGATCGCTGAGCCCCGCCCCCTGAGCGTCTTCAGCATAGCAACCGTTGCTAGGCACGGACTCCTCTGCCGGGTTTTCTATTGTAAATGCTATTTCTATAATTCTAAATGAGGATACGATTTACAAAACACAAAAATGAAGAAATCAACATTTGATATGTTGTCTTTGTGCTTTTTAAATTCATTGTGTGGGTTTCAGGGTCCACGTACCTTCCAATCATTCTATTTCCAATTCTGAAACGGCCAGGTCCGTATAATTTTTTTTTTTGTTTTTTTTACCGTTTTCTCGTGATAACGAATTAATTATTTCGTTATCTCGAGATAACAAAGACCGTTTTCCCGTGATAACGAATTAAATTGTTTGGTTCTCAGCACAGACTGGTTCTCGATTTCGGGGTTTCTACACAGACAAATCGCTAACGAAGGCTAGTGCTTATTTAGCACGGTATAGCTTGATAAAGTGTTTATTAGCAGTGATGTGATGAGTGTGTTTACATTATGGTTAGTGCGGCACAATGCATTACAGTGATCAACTTCAAATGTGTCTATAATCAGAGGAAGTATGCCCCTTTGTATTTAAAGTTCAGGGTTTCCCCCAGTGCTTTAATAGTATTTTGAGTATGCTTGTGCAAACACCTTGCCAAGTTAGCAGCAGCAACTCCGGACCGGAGCAACACACAGCCTTCAGCGACGATGACAGAGACCGTTACGATGCCGAGGCGATTCCTGGAGGACTGACTGCAGCAGCTTCCTCACTAAACTGAGAGCTAACCGCAGCTGCCTGTCAGCGCTAACGTTAGCTCTGTGAGCACTCCTCTCTCCTGACTCAACTCCTTCTTCTTCTTCTGTTTGGTTTTACGGCGGTCAGCAACCAACTTACTGGAGCATTACCGCCACCCTCTGGACTGGAGTGTGAACAGGAGCGTGTCAGGAAACAAAATCGAAAAAACAAAACAAAACAAAAAACAAAAAAAAAAAAAAAACCACCCATTTAAATCCTTCGTTCCAGCCCTGTCTCTCTTAAAAATACCAATACCCTTCCATACATCTTGGATGATTCATTGAGGATGCTCTCTAAGGAAAAACAGATCCTTGCTTGCTTTGCTGCCTCCTTTATTTTCTTCCTCTCCCCCTCATATGCTGGACACAACAATAACATACGTTCTACAGATTCCAATTCCCCACAACACTCACACTTTCCTGTTTGATGTTTGCATCATATTCAATGTCTTGTTTAGTCCCATATGCCCTATTCTCAACCGAGTAATAATCACCTCTTCTCTCCTCCTCCTACTGACTCTCCTCCCACCGCACACCTGTTTTTGGATGTTGTACAGGTGCCTGCCTGTGTCTAAAAAATCCCACACCTCCTGCCATGTTATATGCATATGGTTCTTTAAGTATACTTTTTGCCTCCGATTTGCTTAATGCCACATCTAGTTATATACACTGCGACTTGAGAGCCTGTTTTGCCAATACATCGGCGCCCTCATTACCATCCACACCCAGGGGACCCAGATGAAGCTGACCTGAATATCCTCCAGGTTCCTGACTCAACTCTGAGTTGTCTGGAGCCAAACTCGGCAAAAAATCCACCTCGGCTCTGTGTTCCCTCATCAAATTAACCGCCGTCCTGTTGGAGGCTCTGTGTGTAGGCTATACAGAAGCCGAGAACCAAATCATTTAATTCGTTATCACGGGAAAACGGTCTTTGTTATCCCGAGATAACAAAATAATAATTTGTTATCACGAGAAAACGGTAAAAATATATATAAATATATATAGATACCGCTTGCTATTGATGTGGTCAACACTTTCTCTCTTGGCTTTGTTTAAACATTAAAAAATGTGAATTACTGCCCTCAAGACTTGTAATATCCCCTCTATATGCAACATACCTGTAAAAAACTGTGTCACCTATTTAGGCATACATACAATAAAGATCGGGAAACTAGATGTGATTTAAAATTTAACCCCGTTATCGACAATAGTCAGAAAAAGCTTAATCAATGGCTGCAAAGGGATTTAACTTTGAGGGGCAGAATTTTATTAACTAAAGCTGAAGGCATATCCCGGCTCACCTCCGCTGCCTTATCGCTTGGTGTTAACAAAAACATCTTAAAAATATCGACAAAATGCTCTTTAACTTCGTATGGAAAAACAAAACTCACTATATTAAAAAATCAGTGATCATGAATACTTTTGACAAAGGTGGCCTCAGCTTTTTAGACTTCCAAACATTAAACAGTACTTTCAAAATTAATTGGCTGAAGCAATTCATTAAAAACCCTTCCTCAATTTGGAATTTTATACCAAATTTTATTTTTTCTAAAGTAGGCGGCCGACACTTTCTTTTACTGTGTAACTATAAAATTGAAAAAATCCCATTGAAATGATCAGATTTCCATAAACAGATGCTTCTTTCATGGTCCCTAATACATAAACACAACTTCTCTCCACACAGATATTACATATGGAACAACACAGACATAACACACAGAACAAATCCTTATTTTACCCTCCCTGGTTTCCTCATAATAAACTGCTGGTTCACCAGCTGTTTGATTCCAACGGTCGAAGATTTTATTTTAAAATACAACACCTCAATCCCTGCTGAGAAATTTAACATAATCATTAAGGCAATTCCTGTTGGAGTCTCTTTATGATTTAGAGGCTCAGTGAACCAGATACCAGCCCCTTTGCCTCTGGATCCATCAAAGAGCGAAGTAGTGGAGTAGAGAAGAGACGGAAAAGCGATCGTGTTGTATGTACTTTGTTTCAAAGGGACATCGTGTCTTTTCCTTAAAGAACATTTTACTGGAATAATTTATTACCTAACCTTGATTGGAAACAAATCTGGATCTTACCAACCAAATATATGATTAACAACAAAATAAAAGAAGTATCTTTTAAATTAATTCATAAAATTTATCCTTCTAAAATATTTCTTTTACAGCATTTTAGAAAAAATATTGATACCAACTGCTCCTTCTGTTCACAATGCCCTGAAGATACTTTTCATTTATTTTGGTCTTGCCCTGTTTCAAATAATTTCTGGAAAGATGTTTGTTATTTTATTTCTACATTCATTGAGAATAGTTTTCCTCTTTGTTTTGAAAATGTCCTGTTTGGTTTCACTTCTTTTATTCCTTCCAAAAGCAAACAGTATTATATAATCAACCGTATCATTTTATTATCTAAATTTCATATTCACAAATGCAGATTTATAAATAAAAATCCCCGTTTTCCTTTTTTTAAGAATGAAACCAAACATTATATTCAGACCCTTAAGTACTGAACCAACACCAAGGCTGTTAAGACTGTGCATTTGTGTAATCTTTTAAATATTTTTCTGTAGACTGTTTTACTTGTATGTGGCAAAACCCTTTTCTGTTGAACTGTATTGTTCTGTTCGCCATTCAATAAAGTTTTATTGAGAAAAAAAACTCTGCTACTTCGTATGCTATCTGCTCCAAACCGCGAGTCAAACTGCTGCCATCCATCCATGCGTAGGGGGTATTTTGATTCAGAAGACTGTTTACTGCTTGCATGTAACCTTTAGAACTTAAACTTAACCCTTACCCTTAAACTTATTGATATTAAAGATTTATCTTAAACTACCATTCATCTGGCGGACATGTTTTGGTGACGGACCGCAGACGCTAGATGTGACTTCCGGTCTATGTTTCAAGCATGTGAGCGATGGCTTCACCCGCTCAGGAGTTCACTCTGATCGGCCTGTGTGATGGAGAGCTCCACTCTAAAAGGCACCAGTCCTCCTTTCTGACCAACAAAGTCGGGGGTCAGCCAGACTGGTTGCCGGTAATCTCCCGGCAGTCTCCCCGCTGCGGGCGCTGCGGAGCCCCGTTAGCCCATGTGGTCCAAGTGTACTGTCCTCTGGAGTCCTCCCCCTTCCACAGAAACCTCCACCTGTTCGCGTGCGTAGGTGCCGAGTGCAGCGGCGTGTCAGAGAGTTGGAGAGTGCTCCGCCTTCAGTGCTTGGAGGCGGAGGTGGCAGCAGCGCGGACACCCAGCCGACCGGCCCCGGCTCAGGAGGCTCCTCTGGCGGCCACTGCCTGGTGTGACACCGCTGATGACTGGGGCATGGAGGAGGGTGGTGATGGATGGGGAGGAGGAGTGGAGGAGGCTCGAGAGGAGGTAGCAGCTCCTGAAGCAGAAGGTAGGGTTGACCACAGTGATGAAAGGAGTACTCAGACCTGTGACTGAAGTAGAAATAGTCATACTACAGTGTAAATTTTAAGTATTGAAGTACACACACACTTAAGTAAATTATATACATTTTAGTATATTTCAGCTGCTGTCGGTTCATTTCACTGGTATATTTATTGTTTTTTTTATTGTTTAGTATATTTTTATTGTCTTAGTATATTTTAATTTCTGGCATATATTTAGTTGCATTTACGAATATTTTATTGCATGTTAGTTTATTTTATTCAAGTATCTTAATTTTATGTTATAGTCTTTATCTTTCTTATTATCTTGTCTCTAACATGGGGGCTGCAATGCAAATGTCATTGACATGTCATGCTCAGTGACAACAAAGAATCTTGAATAGACTCTAAAAGGGCAGCACTCAAAAGTAAAATATATTAGCATAAAAATATTCAAGCTGAAATGACAAAAGTAAAAGTATTCAGAATGGACCTTTTCACAGTTACGGTGCTATACTGTTTCAATTCCAGGTACTTTTTTTCCATTTTATGCAACTGTGTCCTTCTTGTCCACCACATGTCAGAGGTAAATATCTTGCAGCCGATACGTGTGTCTGACAGCTTTAGTTACTTTCAGATTCCTTCCTGTCCAGTGAAAAGCTTGTATCTCCAGATGTGTTGATGTTAAATGTTTGTGATAAACTGAAGGATGAAGTTTTCCTTCATGTCTTCTTCAGCTAAATAAACTGTTTAAAAAGCCTCTTGGATCAGCTGAAAATGCATCGTCACAGAGCTGAAAACAGGCTGTTTGTCTGAGATACGAGGTTCTCACAGGACAAACGTGTGATGATCTTATAGAATATGATGCATCGCTGTAGATTAAACCAGCCGACAGGATATAAAGTAGTTCAAACATCCACATTAATGCAGCAGGAATATTAATCCACAAACATCGGAGATGATGAGAAACACTGACAGCAACAGTTTACTGAGACATGACGACTTGTTACTAAGTAACTGACTTGTTTTGGTACTTTTACCTCAGTAAAGGATCTGAGTGCTTCTTGTATTGCTGCCCAGCAAACAGAGAAACGTGGAAGCAGTTTCTGTCCACCTGATGAGTTTTCTGGGTCTCTGGTTTGGTCTCCACAGTCGTCTAAATATCGTCTGTTTGGAGCTTTTATGGAAACTCAACCAATCACTGAGCTGAAAGAGGCTAAAAGCTGCGTGGAACTACAGAGTTGGTGTTAATGCTCACAGCTGCGATGTTTAGCTGTGACGTGTTACTTCAACATCATGACGAGGCTCACGGTGTGACGTGGCCACTGACGAATGTGCGTTCATGGTGGTTTCAGAGCTGATGCTGACTGCGCTGTGAGGACGTCCCTGGACCGTCGTTAGCATCGTCTCCTCGTCTCCACTCGTGGACACCAGCTGAAGACTGAAACCGTTGCTCTTGTCTGTCAGAGAAACTCATTTTCATCAGTTTCTTCTCTTTTGTCCAGCAGCCGCTGAGCCTGATGTCAGCAGCCAGCTTCGGGGGCTCAGTCTGGGAGAGTCTCAGGAGGACATCCCTGTCCTCCGTCCGTTCTTCATCAGTGTGGAGGAGGAGTCAGAGCTGGGCGGAGAGGACGACGACCTGCTGCACGCTCAGCAACTGCTGAAGGAGTACGAGAGGAGAGAAGGAGTAGCTGTGGGAGAGCTGGAGGTCGGCGGCGGGGAGGAGAAGTACGAGAAGATGAAGGCCCGACACGGAGACGCCGTCTTCTCCAGGTTCATGAAGAAGATCTCGCAGTGCCCTCAGCAGATCCTGCGGTACTGTCGCGGTGGCGAACCGCTCTTCATCTCCGAGCCGCCGCCCGACATGGCTCGGGTGGTCCCGGCGTGCAGCTCCTGCGGAGGATCCAGGGCGTTTGAGCTGCAGCTGATGCCGGCTCTGGTCAGCCTGCTGCGGAGGCGGGACGGAGACGCCGACGCGGAGCTGGAGTTCGGGACGGTGCTGGTTTATACCTGCGTTAACAGCTGCTGGACGGCAGGATCCAGATCAGCCGTGGAGGAGTTCTGCCTGGTTCAGACGGACCCCGACCAGCAGCTCTTTAAGTGACTCAGCAGTTGGTTTGATCCGCTGAGGTCATGATAAATAAAAGTTTTTATTTCTGGGTCCATCCAGTTTTTTTAACGTTACAGGAGAAGAAGGTGAAAAGTGGAGACGTGGTGGAAGAATGAATAAAGATGATAATCATCGTTTCCCAGGTTTTAAAGCTGCGGACAGCGGCTCTGAACACGGCTCACTAACCAGAACCACAAACTAAAGAAAGGCAAAGTAAGAATAAAAGAAACTGATTGAACTGTGTCTGTGCTGGACTGTTCTGATCTGTTTCACTGTTAAAATGTGATTTACTGTCAGTCTCCCCCCCCCCCCCCCCCCCCATAATCAAATGTGTTTCTGCGTGAAGACGAGACTGTTGGAAACATCGCGACTCTTGAGTGATGCTGGTTTAAAATCCTTTATGGAGGCAGTTCAGACAGAATAAACTATTTTACATCTCATGCTCATCATTCATCAAATGATTCATCAAAACACACAATATCCGATATTTTCCTTTGGCCTGACGAGACATTTCTAGAACTCAGGCGTGTCTGGATGGTAACTCCTCGTTTGTGATACTCTGCTGAGATTTGACGGCATCAGGACCCCCCTGTTGTCCTGAATCAAATGAACGTGTCGCCTCCACCTTTCTGACCCAAGGGCCTCTCAAACCTTTTCAACGTCTCAGTTTAACATCTCACACAGACATTTTTGTGATCATCTACTGGGATCCAGCTGATAAAGCACAGCTCACATTTGTCTCTGGATCAATACTGACTCAGCTAGCTGGTTAGCCTGGCTTAAGCTACATCAGCACCCTAAGCTAGCTGGCTAGTTAGCTAATAGAGTTTAGCACATGCAGAGTTAGCATGAAGACACGAGCCTGTAATTCGGCGTCCGAAGCTTCACAGCAAACAGTCGAGGTATCATCGACATTCATGTTACGAGGAAAGAAATGTAAACGATAGACAATCAAACCAAGCTGTAAAATCTGTAAATGATCAGCTGAAGGACTTCAGATTCATCCTGGATCACATCCAGAGTGTCAAAAATAGATTTCTTAATTCATGTGCCAATAAATGAGGACTGATTGTTGTGACTGTGAACGTTTAGCACCGCTCGTTCAGTTGAGTTACAGCCTGCATTCGGTCACGAGCAGCTACAGAATCTTTGGTTTGTCGGTGAAAAGGTTCCTGAGGAAGAGGAGGAAACAGTCTGAAAGTCCACCGCCGGCTGCTGTTCAGGCACTTGAAGGACACTTTGGTACACTGTGAGCGTCCGTTGGTTTGAGTCCAGAAAGCAGAAGCAGACCACTACCGAGGGCCCCCGCAGAACCGGGAGGCGGCCTCGCTGTACTCGTGCTCCCAGTCGTACTGGTCAAACTGGTCGGGCCGGACGCTGCTGCTCAGGCTGCCGATGTCTCTGTCGATGATCTCATTGACTGCGGCAAACACAGAAGCAGGAAACAGGATTGATTTTCACCTGAGGACTAACAGGTAACAGTTTGCTAAGCAAAGCTAACTAGCGTGCTGCTAATCGCTCGCTGGGCAGATGATTTAACAAAAAGAAGTGACTCAAGTTCAGGTGTTTGTTTGTTCTGCAGCTTTCTACCCCACCTCTGTCTTCAGGTGTCCACCTGCAGGACGTGGCTGAAGTCCAGTCGGTGCACCTTGATTTCCAGAAAGAAGTCTCACACTCAGGTTTTAAAGTTTTATCTGAACGTGTGCACTTTCTAACGTGAGGCTGCCGGGTGGTTGTTCTAGAAACAAGCGTAAAATACAAGACCGATGGACAGTCCTGTGGCAGACTGGCAATCTGTCCATGTTGTGCCTGGCTTCTTGCCCAAAGCATGCTGGGATTGGGCCCAGTGACCTCAGACAACCCAAAAATACATCCAGCAGTTGAGATTACCTATCTTTCTGGATCGATCTGGGATGAAACCAAATTGTTTGCATGAGTGTTTGCAGCACATCGACATTTTACAAAGCGAATGATTAGTTGAAACAAATGGATCAATAAGTGATGGCTGAGTGAAGTGTTGTAAAGCACGATGCTGCCGGTGCATCATCACGTCTCTGTGTCTCAGTGCAGCTCCTCGTGTGGCCACAGGAGGGAGCCGCTGCACTCTCCTTTCATTTACGACATCCGACGCTCGGTGTCTGACGAATGCACCTGGACAGGTTTGCTTTACGCCGGCGACGCGTGCCGTGCCCCACCTTCTGATTATTCACTGATCATTTATTAGCCTGAACTGATTCCACATCATAAAGCGGTGCTTGAGTTTATGACACATGCTGTGCAGGCTGGGATAAAGATAAGACTTTATTAATCCAGCCGGGGAAATTCGGGAAATGATTAATGTCTCTTCTCGGTGGTAGCAACAGTAAAGCTACTCTGCTGAGTGTTTACACAGCAGCTTCATCTCTGCTCCATCCAGGCTAATCATAGCTCTGCAGTGAAACCTGAAGCTCATGAGGCCAAGCAACACAACAACACTCTGCATGTGTGGATCCAGACTGGCACAGATTCAGATCAGACTCCTGGTCACAGACAAAACTCTCCATAAGCTGCCCCCCTGCTGACTCCCCTGCCCCTTCCAGGACCCCCCCTCCGCTTCCCACACTCTCTCCTTCTGTTTCCACGTTTAAGACGTCAGACTTTACTGTGTTGGATGTTGGTCTTTCTACCGACTGCTGCTGTCCCAGCACGACATCAACACAGACAAGCTTCTGACCGTCACAGAACCAAATCAACCACTAGTGGGCAGCAGCACCAGCAGAGACTTCATGAAAACTGCTGCGGCACCAGATCAGGCCGCTGAGGTCAAAGTCAAGCTGAAAGGCGAGGGGGCGGCGGACGGGCGGGAGGGTCGGAGGCCTGACGACAGCTGCCGCCCGCCAGCTGAGGTGCAGCTACTAATTTAACCCCCATGTGCATCATTCAGACCAGCAACAAGCAGACACAACTATTATTAACCCAGATCAGAGAGAAACACAGTATTCACACACAGCTCAGCAGAAACACACTGAGCACTGATCTGGATCACGACAGTCTGAGATCCAGATCTGAATCCCAGGACCTGTTCACAAGCCTAAGTACCAGGCTGCTTGGCCAGGTCACATCACATGATGATGCAAGATGTGGAACGCTCCAAAAACACCTGTTTGGATCATTCCACAGGTAAACAGGCTGGTTGGTAACAGGTGAGAGCATCATGATTGAAAGGCTCAGTGGTTCACAGCGAGGATGGAGCGACGTGATTGGATAAAGAGATTAATACCTGGACTCAGGAACACTTCAGGAAACTGTTTGATTAGAGATGACTGATTCTGGTTTTATTGGTCCAGACTGTTCAGGATCAGTTTTACGTCTCAGAGGGAAATATTACTCTTACTATATACTTACAGTTATATATATATATATATATATACTGTATTATAGTCCCTTTTTACATACAAAACTTATGACATGCTTATGTAATACGATAAATTATTACACACTAATGTCCCAAACATCAAAGTGCTCTGACATTAGTGATAAAAATGGAGAAATATGTTCTATAATAATATAAAACTGTGAAAGAAGCCGTACTTCATAACGAGTACTTTCACTTTTGGTCGTCACTGCTTTGGCTTGGCATGCATGACGAAAAAAAACGTTTGAATTGTGTTTGGCCAGGTGTCACCTGCTCAGCTGTGCTGTTCCAGCTTCATTTCTGCTTCTGTTCTGAATTCTGTACACAGTAAACAGTACGTAGTACACGGTCAGTACTCGCAGCAGGTACAGTGGATTTCAATGGGGACCCAGTGTGACCGTCACAAATGGGTCCAAACTTTAAGAGTAACTTTCCAAACCCCTCCTGCACAGTAATCCGCCGTAGATCTACGTATTTAGATCAATGATACATTTATCATTGATCTAAATTTATTGATACAATCAATAAATACTGGGTCAAGCCTACAGCACGATGAGAGCAGATCAGCCTCCTACCGTCATCCAGAGTGATCTCCTGGAGGCCCAGAGCTTCTTCTGGCTCCTGCTTGATGCTCGCCACCTCTCCTGGACCGATCGGCAGATGGTCCTTCTGGGGGTCAGCGGGGGCCACAAAGGCTCTTCCAGAGCTCAGAGATGGAGGGGGTTCCCTCTGAGGTCCACCAGAGGAGGCTGGAGGTGGAATGCTGAAGGTCTGAAGGGGCACCGAAGAGGCCTGGGGAGGCATCGCGGGGATCTGAGGAGACACGATGGGGGTCTGAAGAGGAATCGAGGTCTGATGGGGGACTGCGGGGATCTGCGAGGGCATGGAGGAGCAGGAGGAGGAGGAGGAGGTGTGAAGAGGGATGGAGGAGGTGTGAGGAAACACTAAGGAGGGAGGGGCATGACGAAGACGAGACGTGGTCTGGGAAGGAGGACCACAGTGCACTGGGATGTCGCAGGAATCATAATAAACCGCGTCTGGGCCGGGCACTCGGTCGTGGGAGGGCACCTGGCAGGAGGTCGGACAGAAGCCAGGTGGATTGTGGGAGATGTGGTCCGCCTCCCAGCACTCCTGTTTGACTCCAGCGGCAGCGGGGGGGTGAAGTCTGACTGCAGGCAGGTAGGTGAAACTCTGAGTTAGACTTCTCCTTCTCTTCCCATTGGAGACGTAGAACTGGACCTGGACCGGATCCTTTGTCTTCTTATTGTATGAAGGAACCTCCACCACGACGCTGGACTGAAAGACAGAAACACAGACGTGAAGGAAACTACAGCGATGAAAGAAATGTTCTTCCATTATTCTCCAAGGAGAACTTGATGGTCTCAAATTATTAGACTGGCATGTCCTGCATGAAGACGACAGGGTGGTGGAGTGTGCTGACTCATGGTTAAATCCTGAACAATCAGCTGTTATCGTCTTTGTATGATTTCAACACAAAAATAGTAATATTATAGAATATTTCCAAATTACAAAATCAGATCAGTGCTCAAAACATAACATCAACTTTTCATGATGTTGGCTTTTAAACATCCCAGTTCCAACATCTACAACACATCCACAGTAACCCTGACCTCAGTGTCAGTTAACGTTAGCAACATTAGCATCTCAGTGACGGCGGTCAAACAAGTACTCAGATCCTCCACTGAACGTCTGTCATTGTTTGTTTTTATCCAGGAGCAAATGCCTGCAGATGAGGAGCCACTCTTCCTCATGACTCCCCGTTATGATCTACACTGTCCATGCACCTTAAATATATCCTTCACATTTTACAGTTATACATTTCATATCTGGGACATTCTCCTATCGTTATGTTCTCATGTTCTTCCTGCTTTTGTCACAGGAATCACAGGTCAATCCTTTTATCTTTTCTATGTCCACTCATATTTTCAAATGTAAAGTATATTTCCGTGTTGTTTTTGAAATACTCACTGCGCTGCTTTTTTCTGGCACCACCCGAGCATCCACTTCCCACAGTGATCTTCCATCTGAGGGGGCAGAACATGTCAGCTCACAGTGAAACAGGTAGGAGGATGTTAACATGAGAGCATCTGATGCAAACTGATCTCACCAGGTCCCTTCTCCATGAAAACCACCCTGGACTGTGAGGAGATGTTGGATCCGGTGATGAGCAGCTCCTCTTCTCCATCCACAGAGCAGCTGGCTGGACTAAAGCTCTCCACCTGAGGGAGCTCCTGGCCCGAGCGCTGGGCTGAAACACAACAAGACTTCAGCATTTATCAGCATGAAAACATTCGACAGAGGAAATATTCTCTCTGCGGTAAGAAGCAGAACCTCACTGATTAAGATTTGCGTTTGTCTTTGAACGATGAAGCAACACATCCCCTGAACTTCCTGCTCCGCTTGTTCGAGTGTAGTCTGGTATAACCTTTCTGTGGCTCCGTCGCTGCTGAATGTCATGTGCTGTTGACCTCACTAGATGTTGTCGTGAATAACATAATCAGATGTAAATGTGATGCATTAACAGTACAGGTGACTCACAGCACTCCACAGGAACAGACGTGGTCTGCAGCCACAGCATCAGGCCGTCCGGCTGAGGGATGGCGACCCTGAACACAACACGCACCCTCGTGTTCTTCCGCCCGACGTCCGTCTCCCCTTTCTTCAGCTCGATGTCGGCGTTACGCAGCTTCAAGATGCCCGCACAGTCGATGCTGCAGTAAGCAAGAGACACGCTGCGTCAGAAGTCATTACAGACTTTTTTACAGGTAAACTGTGGCGTCTGGGGCCACTAGTGAGGTTACAGAGCAACGTTTTGATGAGTGAGCCTTTGTGTTTTTATATCCATGTCTACCAACATGCTCACAATCATACAGGTGATGCAATCCACAGTCCTTCCGACTACAGAGGGCGGCAACGCGAAGCACGCGCAAACAATAAAACAAGAGGAAAAGGACGACAAACATGTGAAACGAGAGGGTCAACACCTCACCGGCTGCACGCTGGGCCTGCATGTTAAATCGCCCGATGCTTTGACAAAGTGGCATCTACCTCCAGAAACAGGCGTTTCTAATATGCCGGCTTACATGATGTTGCCGGCATATTAGAAACGCATGACGGTTTGTTGATAACGTACAAAAGTAAATACACAAATGTGTATTTGAAAATATTAGTTAAAAGGAAAGTGCACATGGTGCCTTTAACTGAACCACCACACAGATGCTTTATGTAGAAATACTGCTGCTAGTATATACTACTGCCACTACTACATACTGCTAGTTCTACTGCCACGATTAATGATACTACTATCAGCGCTGCTACCAGCCTACTGCTACTACTACTGATTCAATGACTACAATTCTACTACTAGTACTGATGCTGCTCCACTTACTGCTTATGTCTGTGACAACTACCCATAAAATTAATAAAAAATTACTCTGGAAATTATTTTCGTATAGTGGTCAGCCAAAAAATAACACTGGGATTAAATCATAAACAGTGCAGCGCGTCATCAGCATAGAATTGAAAAAGATATAATTTACAGTGAAATCAGACCGGGCCAAGAACGGAGCCTTGTGGTACTCCAGCACTGAACATTATCAGTCAAAAAAAGGGCAGTTAAAAAATCAACTAAAATCGCCGTTCCCTGTGTTACCTGGCAGACATGTTGTTTTCTGGAAGCAGAGGGATCTCCAGGACTTTCGTACAACTCACAATCTTCTCCTGGCAGTTGGTGGCGACCATCTTCCCTGTCACACGGTGGACCTGGTAGAAGGAATGGGGCCGAAGGTTGCGGTCGTCTGCGGTGCCGATGAACAACAGCAGGCTGACCGGCTGCTCACAGAATCCCATCAACTGAAGACATAAAGTTCAAGATACACGTCCGGTGAGCAGCTACTCTTCCTGCCAGACGTCTCAGCAGTCACGTCACTTAGGCCTGCTGAACCCCGGAGCGATGACGCGTCTTTATTCTCCGCCCCCATGTGTAAAAACTGAAGTGTGATATCTAAGGAATCCAGTTCTGACTGAACCTGGGCTGAAGTGGATGTCTGGCAGAATATTCTGGTGGGGGTTTTCACACACTGGCCTGATTGATGAGTAGAATTTAATATTGATGAGGTTAAATATTTAAATATTTTGAGAAAATGATGCTCTCTGATATATCCCCAGTGGATCATCACTGTGTGCTTTCCTGTACTTTACTCATTTTAACTGGAAAACTTTCGCATTCTCGATGATTTGTTAAATTTATAAAATATCTGAAAATAGTGAAAACTGCCGTTCATAATTTTCCCGGGACGATGTCTTCAAAATGCTTGTTTGACCGCCTAACAGTCTAAACTCAACAGCCCATTCAGTTTACGATGATATAAATCCTCAGATTTCAGAAGCTGAAAACACAGAACGTTTGAGATATTTTCTCTACACAAACGATTAATTGATTATCAACATTGTTGTCGATCAATATTTGAAAATACAGAACTTTTTTTGACATGGTGCATCTCACACTGAACACCTCCTGCTCAGAGACCTGAGCACAGAAGTCAGAATTAAGATGGAATTAAGATTTAAGTCAGAAAGAAACTGAGTGTGTTGCTCGGTGAGGACTGAGGACTTACCTTGACCACAGGATGTCCTGTAGTATTTGCCTTAATGGACCCTCTGCTGCCCTCTGTCTCATAATGCGCCCTGTGGTAGGATCTGGGCTGGACCTCCAGCTTTAACTCACACTGGTCAAACTGGCTGGGCAGAGGCCAGTCCAGAGGAGGGGGCGATGAGGTCCTGGAGACAACAGACACCATCAGATACACCGATCACTGTTCCTTCAGTAGTGAAGTTCAAGGGTGCCCAAACCTTGTTTCCTTTCAATACAGTTAGAGGACAAACAATCAGAACTGAGACATGAGACCGCCCAGTTAGAGGACCGTGAAAACAAAACATTTGCTGAAATATGCTCATTTGCTTCCGATATCACTCTCGTATCTGTACAGGAAATATGACGCTACTGTTGGAGACAGTAGCTTCATATAAAGCCCCATAAAGACAGGAGACAGCTAGCTGGCTCTGTCCAAAGTTAACAAATGCACCTAATAGCAGCTGCCAGACACCAGCAGAGACTCCACCAAGTTCCTGATCACGGCAAAGAAATACTCCTACATGCAACATAACATAACACTGCAAATTCCAGCTTCCAGCCTCTTGAATGTGAATATTTTCACACATTTTAATAATTGTGAGTGACTGCCCTTCTACAAACTGTTATTTTCATTCCCAGGTTTGAGTTTGAAGTAAACAAACGAGACATCATGTGTTAATCGTTGAGCTTCGGAGATGTTCATAGGTGGATTTTGTGACCTTTGGACTGAGCCAGACTAGCTGTTTCCTCGTTTCCAGTCTTTATGCTAAGCTAAGATAACCGCTGGCTAGCTGTAGTCTTACATTTAACAGAGAGATACGAAGGTGGCGTCAGTGTTTTCATCAAACGCTGCTGCAGGAGGAAAATTAATGTATTTTCCAAAATGTCAAAGCTCCCCTTTAAGAGTGTTCTTCCACTACGTTCCGTAAATCGCACTGAATTCATGAACCACATGCTGAAATACAACAACAAAAGCTGCCGAATTTATTCCAGAGAAGCAAAGCATTTAAAAGTAAACGAAGCCAACCTGAACAGAGGAGGGTTTCCAGGTTTGGGTTTGTTCCAGCTGAAGTGGGAGGGCACCTGAAGGAAGAGCTGGGCCAGGCTGTCCTGTTCACACCCCTCCTCTCTGGGGGAATCCTGGAGGGGCTCCAGCCCACGGTCTCCTTGACTAGCCAGGAGGGCCAGCTGGCTCCCAGACGTCCTCCTGGTTTTGGAGGGGACATCCAGCTCCTGGTAGCCAGACATAAGGAGGGATCCCAAGGCACCGGCGGGGCTTCCCACCCAGGTGTCGTCTGTCACGCTGCCTCGTGGAGAGGCGCCCGGTGTGGGGCTGGGGGAGTGGTGAGGGGAGGGCGAGCGGGCACAGGGGTCTGCACTGGAGTGGCGTCTCTTCCCGCAGGGGGAGGTCGGTCTTGATGAGGGCCTGAGAAAGAAGTCGGGTCGGGATTAGGTTTAGGATTCCTGCACAGAGTAAAATGCTGTTTGTCTTTTCTGAACTGGTCGTCTGATGGGTTTGTCGTTTTCTAAGGTCTCTCCTGAAAAAGAGATCTTGATCTCAATGTTAAATAGTTACTAATTAGACATTTGGAAACCGTGATGATGTGTACCTGGAGACGGGCCGGCGGTTCAGCCAGCTCTCCTCTGTGATACTGGTGCGTGGGGAGTGGCAGGGCGACTGACGGGGCGACTGATGAGGTGACAGCGCCGGGCTGAAAGCCAGAGGATGCTGGTACTTCTGTTGCCACAGCTCCACCCCGAAGGCCCCGCCCCCGCAGCCCGGGGATCCCAGAGGCGACCCGAGGGGTGACCCCAGGGCGAGGTGCGCGGCATCGTGCAGCTCCTCCACGTCGTCGTAGATGTGGGAGAAGGACTCGCAGGAGGAGAGGTCAGACATCCAGCTTCTGGAGGACAGGCTGCTGCAAGGGCTCGGGCACAGCGCCGTGTCCCGGTAGCATGCGTCCAGAGGCAGGTAGAGCTGGCCTTTGGACCTGGACACCTCAGGGTAACCCCCCTCTGCCCCTCCCACCGCCAAAGCTTCCTGGCTGCAGCCCAGCTCCACATGGCTGTTAGGAGCGAAGGAGGTGATCTGGATACTTGGGCAATCGAAGGCTCTGGGATTCCCCTGGGTTGCATACTGGGGCTCCTGGGATTGGTATCCGACATGCAGGTATTCGTCTGCGGTGGGGAAACGTGCAGGATGACTACGCAGCTCCTGAATGACGGGCTGCTCGGTCAGAGCCTGTGTGGAGGTGGGAGGTGTCCTGACATCCAGATCTGGACCTGATGTAAATCAGACATGTGATCATTTGCATTGCAAACATGCGTATTTTGCATTTCCACGTAGCAGCAGTCTCAGTTCTGCACCTGACAGCTAATATTCATCCATCACCAGACAATGATGTCGACGACAGAGAAACCAGCCGAATTAAAATCACAACAATTCATTGATCAATATAACATTTATTTTAAAATAGAAAACATTCCACCTCATAATGTGTAACCTGTTCAACACGAGCTGGCAGCAGGTCCTCAACTGCATCTGTTCAAGGGCCACAATGTTTCTGAGGGGGCCCGACTTTCCAATAAACTGAAGTGTTTAGTCCTTATTATCCTCGCATTGTTCTCACTTTCCTACACTAATGTTATTTTTATGAGTATACTAAAAACACACTGAAGTCCATAATGACAACTAGATACTGAACCAGCAGAACCTCTCAGACCTCCATGAAGGAGGCAGTCAGCTCAACACCCACAGTTCAACTTCCAATTAATGAGTCCTGACTCCAGAAACAGCTCCTCTTCAAAGTCCAGGAAGCATCAAAAATACTCAGTTTGAGACCCGACACAACAGATGGCGGCGAAAATAAACCCACGACTGTTTGTGACTATCCATAGAGCAGGTGAAGATAAGATAAGATGAGATAAGATGAGATAAGATAAGATAAGATAAGATAAGATGAGATAAGATAAGATAAGATGAGATGAGATATACTCTATTGATCCCCAGCTGGGGAAATGCTGGTGTTACAGCAGCAGGTGATGGCAGTTAGAAGAAAATAGCAACAGAAATAGAGAAATACAAAATAAAAACTCACTATATGTACATTTTATACAAAGGGCTCTGTCAGAGAAAAAATATGTAAAAAAATATATAAAAAACATGTTGCTGCAAAGAACTGTAAGAATAAAAATATTAATAAAAATATACTGCCAAGAATTCAGTAGCATCTCACAGACTTCACACACATTGAGGATAAAGTGACGACAGCATTAATGATGCTGCACAGAAATAAATATGTGTACGTCACAGTAGAATATTATGTATTGACATGTACAGTACTCAGTGAGAGTGGAAAGAGCAGTACTGCAAGGTACTACGTGTTTGATAGATCACACATCACGACAAAGAACAGACGGAATATGGAACAAAACACAGTAACGTCAAGTTTCAGCTTCTGAAACTATTGATCGCATAGTCCAGGGGTCCTAGGGGTCCAGGGGTCAGGTATTGGGTCTGGAGGTCAGGTTTATCGTGTGAGGGGTCTGGGGGTCAGGTTTATTGTGTGAGGGGTCTGGAGGTCAGGTTTATTGTGTGAGGGGTCTGGGGGTCAGGTTTGTTGTGTGAGGGGTCTGGGGGTCAGGTACTGGGCCCTGAGATCAGGTTTATCGTGTGAGGGGTCTGGGGGTCAGGTACTGGGTCTAGAGGTCAGGTTTATTATATGAGGGGTCTGGAGGTCAGGTTTATTGTGTGAGGGGTCTGGGGTCAGGTACTGGGTCTAGAGGTCAGGTTTATCATGTGAGGGGTCTGGAGGTCAGGTTTATTGTGTGAGGGGTCTGGAGGTCAGGTTTATTGTGTGAGGGGTCTGGGGTCAGGTACTGGGTCTGGAGGTCAGGTTTATTGTGTGAGGGGTCTGGAGGTCAGGTTTATTGTGTGAGGGGTCTGGGGTCAGGTACTGGGTCTGGAGGTCAGGTTTATCGTGTGAGGGGTCTGGAGGTCAGGTTTATCATGTGAGGGGTCTGGAGGTCAGGTTTATTGTGTGAGGGGTCTGGGGTCAGGTACTGGGTCTGGAGGTCAGGTTTATTGTGTGAGGGGTCTGGGGGTCAGGTACTGGGTCTAGAGGTCAGGTTTATCATATGAGGGGTCTGGAGGTCAGGTTTATTGTGTGAGGGGTCTGGGGTCAGGTACTGGGTCTGGAGGTCAGGTTTATTGTGTGAGGGGTCTGGGGGTCAGGTACTGGGTCTGGAGGTCAGGTTTATCATATGAGGGGTCTGGAGGTCAGGTTTATTGTGTGAGGGGTCTGGGGTCAGGTACTGGGTCTGGGGGTCAGGTACTGGGTCTAGAGGTCAGGTTTATCATGTGAGGGGTCTGGAGGTCAGGTTTATCGTGTGAGGGGTCTGGAGGTCAGGTTTATTGTGTGAGGGGTCTGGAGGTCAGGTTTATTGTGTGAGGGGTCTGGGGTCAGGTACTGGGTCTGGAGGTCAGGTTTATTGTGTGAGGGGTCTGGAGGTCAGGTTTATCGTGTGAGGGGTCTGGGGTCAGGTACTGGGTCTGGGGGATGCACTGATGTCACGAGTCAGAGCAGGAGTTCACTGTTCACTCACACAGCTGCACACACTCGTCACCACAGCGCTGCTATTAATACTCCAGTTTCTCGCTCTCACGCTCGCCGTCACGCTACATGCAAAAAGGGCGTGAAAGCAGCGACTGTGATCTGCTTCAGCAGCTCCGCTCGCTGCTTCTTTGCAAATCACCTTCGATGTGTTGAACAGAGATAAATGAGACGCGGTTCAATCGCCGCCCCCCTCCGGGGCAGAGAGAGCGGGAGGAGGCGACGCCTGCTGCCAGCTGGGTGCCCCAGAGCCGTTAGAAAAGCAGGAAGTAAAGCGTGCCGGCAGACAGGCCGGCTGTGTGAAACACGACCGGCGTCAGCGTGAATCTCCGCCGAAGGTTAGACGACAATGAACCGCTTGTGTTTTTATTCAGGATCTCCGTCCTGCAGCGGGTTTCATTTCCTGGTTCATGTCGTTTAGTCTGGGAGGAAGGTGAACAGCCACGACACTCACTCAGCTTCATCACAACAAAACTAGAAGAAAAAGCACCAACAAGATGCAGAAATATCAAATCTCTCTTCTCACTGAGGGTCCCAATAAGAGTTCTTCATTAGCGGCACGCTTCAGCTAATGAAGGTAATTAAACTGTGGTTCAGAACCTGAACACAACACTGTCAACGATGCTCCAAACACACTGTTTAATTAGCCGCGTGTCATTTTCAAAGGTGGGCTCACTGAGTATTTACTGACGCTGTAATCAGAGGATTATTACCTGAGTATTACCTGATTTCAACTAATTATGTTCAGTATTGATCCTTGATTGGTTGATCTGTCTGTGTGTCTGTCAAGATGATTCATCATGAAATGTGGTTCAGACGTTCATGCTCCTTTCAGGATGAACTGTAATAACTTTATTGATCCTCTGACTTTTCATCTAGCGCCACCATCAGGTCAACATGTTCATTTGTTCAAACTAAAGACATTCCATCAGCCTCAGCTGCACTTTGTGCTTAACGCTAATAAGTAGCAGATGTTAGCATGCTAATAAGATAAACTAAGGTTGATCACGGTAAAAAAAACTGCACCTGCTTAGCATCACCATATGTCAGTATGCACATGTTAGCATGCTAGCATTAGCATTTATCTGTGCCTACAAACATCTCACAAAGCTGCTGGTACGACTGCAGACTCGATTTTATGATTAATCGATTCTTAGTTTTCTGTTGACCAACAAATTGATTTAACAACAAATTACTTCCAGCTTCTCAAATGCAAATATTTGCCAATTTTCTTTAATCTCCATGATAGTAAACTAGTCATCTGCAGTTTATTATCATGTAAAGTATGATCTACATGAGCTGAGCCAAAATAATTACAGCCACTTGTCCAACAGCCTGCTGATCACTACGTTAGAACTACAGCCGACCAATCAATAATTCTTATCAATACAGTGAAGACTGTAGATTGGAGCTGTTTCAGAGGAGGCTGTTTTAGTCACTTCTTCACTTTCAGATCCACATTTCAAAATTCAACTAAATCTACCAGCCGACAGCTGGCTGTGTCACACACTAAAATAAGACAACACAACTTCCGGTTACGATTTTCAAAGTAAAATCCAGTATGCCTAACTGCAACCCCAGAGGAAATAATGTGAAGCAAAAAACTTAAAGAACTCTTCTCCAAAGAATTACTTGAATTAATTGATTGATTTAATTAATTAATTAGTTGATTAATCAAAAAGTCGATTGAAAGACAATGAATCAAAACATTCCTGCAGAAAAATGGCAAATTCTGTACTTCCAGCTTTATCTTCAATGATTTCGAGTAAAATATCTTTGTGTTTTGGACTGTTGGTTAAAACAAACAAATTGGTTTAAATATGCAAACTAGGGCTCTGAGAAATTGTGATGCCATTTTTCACAACTTCCTCACGTTATATTCTAAAGATTCATCACTTCAACAAAGTCTCTGCCAGTCTAAATGGTTGTGACACAATCATTAGTAGTTAGTTGTTATAACACATACAGACACTGATAGAAACAAAAAGTACCTGATACTCAAACTAATAATCCGGGGTTTAAACAAGCTACATCACAATCATTTATTAGGATTTTATTTCATTTAACCTTCGAGGAAAAAAATCATTGAAGTTGCTGAAAGGCAGTCTGACCGTCTACACTTGAGTATTTTCTTCATACTTCTATTTGTAAATCACCATAATTAATTGGTGCAATTGCTGCTGCTGAGACACGTTTCACTATATCCATAATTACCTATTAATTACATAAAGATTTAGATTTCTCTAAAACATACAAATTACATCATATACACCCACTATCCTGACGACAAGGCGAGGAACCAAAACCTACAACACCCGTCCACCAACATAGAAAACAGCAAGCTGAACCTCAGCATCTTCACATCTGATCAACCTCTATTAAACACCTTGAATAAAAATGAAAATAAATGTACATCATACACAAACCTCTTATCGGTATACACACATCTTTAACTGAAACAATACGATCAGGGCCTTTACATTGTGACCCACCATGACCCAGGTGTGACTGCGGTCCATCTGTCCCCCCACCAGAGAAACAAACAAAAAGAATTAGATTTCAATTTACAGTCCACCTTCTTCTGTACGCACTGTTTCTAATACTTCTTCTGCTTTTGTCTGCTCCATTTTTAAATAATAATGCATTTCTTTTTTCCAGTGTAGCAGTGCAGGACAGTAAATGGATCCCTTAAATACAATAAATGAAAAGAACATGCCCAGAGAGTCCTCACTGTATCTGTTAAATCTTCAAATATACAATAGGATAGGTTTAAATCAGATTTCAGCCCCAATATCTCAGATAATCACTGTTATGTCTGCTATATCAAACCAAATCTTCTAAATTTTGAATTCTGAAACAACCCCATAAAGCGTGGATCAATAATTCCGTAAATCCACATTTATCTGTATTTATGAACGCTGTAGAGTATTTTACTTTGAAGTCCACGGTGCTTAACTTCCGGTGTAGCAGCCGCTCGTTTCTGTTAGCTTGACGCAGATGACAAATTGCTAACTAACGTCGCCAAAATGACACGTACCTGCTGTCTGTGTTCCGTCCTCCTCAAAGATCAGCCTGAAGTCCAGCTCCTCAGCGAACTGGAATGTGGACATTGACGTAGAGAGACACGAACTGTCCTCAGAGGCAGCCGTTAAACCGACCTGTCTGTCTTTAAAAGTGACCTGTCTCACTCACTTCATCCGACTGAAAGCAGAACTCTGGTTCTACCGAAGCGCCAAAAACACGGCGACTAATGTTACGACTAAAAGTTATAAAGTGACATGTACCCGGTCAGTAAAACCGCGTCCGTGCTGCGCAGTAAAGCCGCTCGAGTCCCGCCATTGTGTTCACTTGTTGTGTTCGTGTTTCTGTTCGCTTTGCAGCGAGTTTAGTCTTCCAGGTTGATCCTTCTGCGGCGTTCACGGCCTCCTCGGAAACTATCTATCCCTAATAGAGATAGTTGTGAACTGAAAAACGGCCCTGAAATACAGCTGGAAGTTTCTGCAGTAGTTCAAACTTACCTCTTTAAATACTTTAAGGCCAAGCTTTCCTAAATATTCTTAATTCCTAATTCTGTATTTCAATTGTTAATATAATTCTGTAATACAGATAATAAAGCTAATGTTGTTTTTTTCATTATGTTACTGTCTCCAACTTTAATCTCTTGTCGTCTATGAGTCTATGAGACTTTACACCTACACCTACACCTCCACCTCCATCTGCACCTGCACCTTCTGTGTACTTAACTTTTAAGTACATTTAAGTACACACACGCTTACCTGTCAGCTGCATCTCAGTTTATACATTTTAGTATATTTCAGCTGTTGTTGGTATATTTTATTGTTTTAGTATATTTTTATTTCTGGTATATTTTTTGCATTTACGCATATTTTAACTGCATGTAAGTTTATTTTATTTTATTCTATTATTTTATTTTATTTTATTATCTTTTTATTATCTTGTTTCTAACACGGAGGTTGCAATGCAGATTTCGTTGACATGTCCATGCTCAATGACAATAAAGGAATCTTGAATCTTGAATTACTTACATTTAAATCAATGAGAGCTGTCTTTAAATTTCAATAAACACAAAATGTAAAACTATAAATGTTGAATTTTAGCATGTGAATTGTGGGACACGATGTGATGTGTCCATCACAAAAAAAAGGTTTAATTCTGCACATACACAGCAGATGTCTGTGTACATTCTTACGTCACTTCTTATCTACTACGCGTCTGTTTTGGTACTTCCTGTTGCTGCTGTGACACTTCTTTCCTGCAGGGGTTTAACTAAGTTTATCTGATCGACACGTTTTAAAGATGGTAAAATAAAAATATTCACAAACTAAAAGCTTGGTTTGACTTTTACATTTAAAACACTACATGTGTAGTAACAACGTCTCATTTTCCAGTTGCATTTGGTGTCAGCTTCGTCTGTTCCTCTGCGCTCAGACGGCAGCAGTTTCATATCTCGCTGCACCCCTGAAGGCACCACGAGCCAGCCCGGTGATGACGTCGACAGCTGGGTGTCTCTCAGGTTCAATTCAGGATTGAAGAAATAAACAAAAGAGAAAAGCCTCTGAAAAAACCACTGATAGGGGTTACTGGGAAACCGGCCAGCTGTAGGGTGTCCAGCAAGAACTTAACCGAAGATTTCTGACTGAATATTTATTGATATGCCCAGATGATTGAGCAGGTGACTTTACAGTTGCAGTGGTACTATGTGGTTCAAATAGTGGGGTTTGTGGTGGTTCTGAAATATAAACAAGTTAAAAAAATGTGCATTAATAATCATAACCGCAGTTATCCGTGCTTTAGTACCTACATCACTATGTAGGTAATAAAGCAGCTATAAATGTTACTGCTAACATTATGTACAGATAGTAACTGTCATCTTCAACCAAGTCATATTAATATACAGTTGTAAAAAATAATAGCAGTGTGTTTGAAAAGGTGAGTAAACGTCAAAATTCTTCAAATAAATTGTATTGTAATGAACACAAATGCATTGGGGACACTGCACATTCTATTTTTAAGCAAGAAAACTGGAAAAAGTAATTAAATATGAAAATATTTAGAATATTATTTAGATATTTAGAAAGTCAAGAATTATAATGTTCAAAAAAATGCATGTTGACATTTGTCTTTACAAACTCAAACATTTACTGTATAAACTAAGAAATGCTTGAAGATTCAACTTTCCTGAGAATCATAAATTAATATTTGGTTGGTTAACCACGGTTCCTGATAACTGCTTCACATCTGTGGTGCATGGAGTCAACCCACTTCTGGCTCGGTCAGCAGGTACTACAGCCCAGGACAATTGTACTACAGTACTCAATTGCTCTGCATTTCTTGGTTTTGCCTCATGAACAGCATTTTTTTTGTCAGACCACAAGTTTTCTATGGGACTCAGGTCCGGGGATTGTGCTGGCCTCCCCGTTACCTGAATGCTTTGTCTGGAACCATGACTTTGGCTGCTTGCTGGTGTGTTTGGGGTCATTGTCTTGTTGAAACACCCATTTCAAAGACATTTCCTCTTCAGCATACGGCAACATGACTTCTTCCAGTATTCTGATGGACTCAAACTGATCCATGATCCCTGGTATGTGATCAATAGGACCAACACCACAGTATGAGAAACATCCCCATATGATGAAGCTTGCACCCCCAGGCTTCACTGTCTTCACTGTCTTCACTGGGTACTCTGGCTTCAATTCACTGTTTGCAGGACGTCTTTTTTTTTTTTCCACAGAATCAATGACCTCACTAAGTGAACTCAGCACTGATATTTTTTTGAACACGCCCCTTTCAGTTCTGGATTCAGTTTCACAGAATCAGCAGCATGCACGTCATGCCTGTTGGGCCTGTTGGTTTTCTATACCTTTACTAAACCTTCTAGAAACTTACCTGCAGTGTAGAAGTTGAAATTCTAACAAAAACAGTGATTTATGTTGCTGATGTGGGACTGCTATTATTTTGAACACAGCTGTTCATGTAATAATAGCTGAAGTAGAACTAGCTTCAATAACTTGGCAGCACAACACAACGAGGTAACATGAGAGAGATTACCTTTATACTGCTGGTATTAATGTCCATTTGAAAAAGGCAATCTGCCCCTTTAACTCCCATGTACGTGGCCAATGGCGCTCGTCTGTTTATGACATCACCACAAATCTGCTATGTAAACATGTAACCACACTTCAGTTAGCCCGGGTTCAATACACAGCAACAACAACCGTATAAAAACAAGAGAAGCGGCTTGTGGTTGGAAGGTCGCCGGTTCGATTCCCCCACCGGACTGGCAGAAAATTTGGGTGTGGTGGCCAGAGACCTGGCCTTTTCTACAGCCTCAGTGAAGTGAAAAGGAAAATGTCACCTGAATGCAACACTTTGGCTCTTTCTTGTGTCTTGAAGAGTTTTTATTGAGACTCCGTAGAACATAACAGAAGAGATAAAAACACTCCAACCCTGTCTCAGGTGAAGACTTTACGAAGAAGAACCAGAGTTGGACAAAAGTGTCGACAGAAGTTAAACTCGTTTCACATTGGCAGAGACTGAAGGATGCAGCCACAAGGCGAACGATGCATTTAAGGGTCGTTAACAAAAATCTTCTGTTCAAAATAATGTAAAATTAACTAAAATGTCCGAAGTGATCAAAGCTGAATCTGAAAGTCCAGCACTGCCTCCTACTGGCTGCACGTCACATCGCGTTAAAACACTGATCATATTCAAATAAAAACCAGGAGGGGTGAACAACAAAGACCCTCTCCCCCCTGACCCAGTGGAAGACTGTATTTGTTCTGGGAAGATCCAACTTTGATCACATGGAAACAGATTTGAGTGCAGTGATGAAAGTTTAAAAAAGGAAAAAAGAGTTGAAAACCTTTAAAAAACAAGTGAAGCCTCTGCTTCTCTTAACTGTAAGAGTAAATAATTAGAGTTCGTGCCTTTCTATAATCTGACTGTACGACAGGAAACAATAATTAATAATCCATCTGTTCTCCTGGTTCACCGTCAGAGGCCGTTCAAACAGTCTGCAGCTGCTCTGGAGGCGAGTCCGCCGGGCGACCGTCACCGACCGCCGCCGCCGTCCCCGAGCTGTCCGTTTCCTGTTCGCTTCTTTCTCCCCTCTTCCTCTGTGGTGCCGTTCACCTTCCCCTCCCTCTTCCTCTTGCAGACCAGGCCGGAGTCTTCCTCTCCGATACGACCCTCCGGTATTCCCAGAACTCGCAGACAGACGATAGCGGCCGCCTGTTCGGCAAATTTCTTCGACTTTTCCCTGAAAACCACGAAATAATTTAACACAAGAGTCCTCAGGAGGTGTGCTGGTTCAGAGTGTGTGTGTGTGTGTGTGTGTACTAACCACAGTGAAGATCTGTATTTCTTCTCTGCTACAGTCACGATGGACTGAAAGGCTCGGTCCTGAGAGCGCTGCACCTGAACACACACACACACGCACGCACGCACGCACGCACGCACGCACGCACGCACGCACGCACACACACGTTCAGTCATCAATCCTGACTGTTTTCTCGCTTTTTGGTCTTTCTCTGCTCACTCTAACAGGTTTTCAGTTAATTCTGTGGAGTAATTTGTGAAGAAATTCATTCCTGCTCAGCCAAAGTTCTTCCCATTGATCAGTGCAGTGATGGATCGAGGGTAGACGTCAGTGGAGGTAAACTCTGCGGACTGGAGACGACCCAGGAGGAGCTGCAGAGGATCAGGTGTTGGTAACTCTGGACTCTTACCGTCTCGTACAGCGGCTGCTCCACTTTCTGCTGGCGGCTCCACTCCAGCAGGAACATCTTCGGGGTGATCTGAGGAGGATACTCCCTCCTAAAACCACAAGTACAGGTTGAGCTCATCAAACCTCTGCCCTGGTTAGTCCTATTAGCATCAGTTTCAGATGAATGCTAACCTCCACGAGGCTGTGACATACACGGAGCAGATGCTTCCCCTGCTTCCTCCCTGCTTTGCTTACATTCTTTTGCTGATATCCTTGTTTTTAGAAAGTGGATCCTGGCTGCATGACAGACTTAAACTAATGACAGAAATCGAAGGCTGCCACCATATTTTTTATCACTTTTGTTATTTGTCGGTACTGTGCGACCTCCAAACAGCTCAAGCCTTTTTGCTGTGTCTGAGCCTGGACCAATCAGGACAGAGCTGCACAGACTGTGATCGACTGAGTGGACTGATGGAGAGCATTGCACAGCGCGAAGAGAGGACTGAAACGCTGCATGGAACAGCAGCCTTGATGCATCATGGACGGACTTCTGTACACAGATTACTTCAGCTGTGGAGCATCCAGGCTCAAACTTGGCTGACAAGCTGTCCTGGATGTGTCCTAACGCCACTGGGTCAGCTGTTGAGGTTCCCAAACCAGCCCTCACTAATGACGCTTCTTACTGGCACAGACAGAGAGCATCCACTACAGCCAGGACTTGGTCTGACGTTGTCCACCGTCCATAAGTCTTTTACTCAGCGGTCTGCTGGGGCTGTGGAAGCTCTGAGAGGGACAGAAAGAGACTGAACAGACTGGTCAGGAGAGCTGGTTCTGTCCTGGACTGTCCTCTGGACACCACTGAGGATGTAGGTGAGAGGAGGATGTTAGCCAAGCTGCCCTCAGCAGCTCCTTCAGTAACAGTGTCAGACTGTGTTGATGCTGTTTGACAAATTACCCTCATATCCATACTGAGCTGTAATCAGCTCATCACATTGTTTCAACCAACATGATGTTCATCTGTGTTAATGCAGGAAGTCTCAGAGCTGATCACACTTAGTATACCTACATATGACAGATTCATGGTGATGGAATATTCAAATCAATAAAAAGAGTGAGTCCAAAGCTGTGGATCTGATGAATCTACTGGACAGCTCTGAACTCACACAAATTTCCTCATACGTGCTGTAAATTTAAAAGGTTGGACCAACCGCTCAAACTTGACAGCCATGATGGTGACATCTCCGTCCATTACGGGTCGGTCCGGCTGGCTGCCGCTCTGCAGGGCCTCCCTCCTGGCCTGCAGCCGTTCCTGGGTCTGCCGGTAGAACTGCTGCAGCCCATAGGCGTCGCTGCAACGCAACACCACACTGTGATACCTGATCACCGACACCTGCCACCAAACACCTGCAGATGTCACCTCTGCTCAATCAAAGGCCGGGAGTCCTGTACCTGATGTCAGCGTTGGTCTGAGCCGCCTGCACCTGTTTCCCCAGAGGAGACTCCACCTTGTCTCTCAGCATCTGACACAGACAGTACTTTGTGTTGAAGGCGTGGTTGTCGTACCGGATGGCCTGTGAAAAACGAGGCAGCCGGAGACGCTTCAGTCGGTTTGTAGATAAGAAGGTTCACCTGGAGCTTCAGTGTTTTTACTGATACTGAAGCATGTTGAAAACAGGACTCTGACAGCATGCAGTAACTCACATATTTGAGGTAATCCTCCATGACCCTCTCCACAGGAAGCGGCCCCTGCCGGCTGAACACCGACGCATTCCACATGGCGGCGCGGGCCAACATGACGGATGAGGCGCCCGTCGCCTTCCTGAACCCCTCAATGTCTGCATTAGTCTTCACTAGATCCAGAGAACCTCCGCTGCAAGAGACAATGACTAATTAACTAATTACTAATTAACTAATGACTAATTAACAAACAAGTTCTTTGATTGATTGATTGATTGATTCTGTTCCGTTTCAGTGGGCTGAGAGCTGCTTTAGTTAAGTCACCTAATGTTTAGGGACAGTATCTCTGACTCGTTTCTCTTTGAAAACATTCATTTCTTTTAGTCCAGTCAACTCAGTTTGATCAATAAAACCAGAAACCGTGAATTTCCCGTCAGTCCATTGATCCTCGGCGTGGATGAGAAAAGAAGATGATAGAGTCTATTTCATAGAAACGCCAGCGTGCGGCTTCGCTTCAGGTCTCTGCTGAATAAACCACGACTGTTTCTGAAAGTTTAGCTTCACTGTGACGGATCACCTGCCACAAACATCCTCACCTGTTGTTTCTACAGAGAGAGGTGGGGGCATGGGGGCTTACTTGGCAATGACGGGGATGGAAACAGCCTGAGCGACGGCCTGAATGTAGTCGCAGTGGACGGGATGCCTGGGCCGCTCCTCCTTCAACCTGAAACACATCGCACAGCTTGGCTGAAGCAGGCAGCCCTCGGCCAATCAGGAACCAGAAGCACCTGCGCCTCGACAAGCTGACCGAACCAAAACTCAAAGACCAAACACCGCCACAGTTTAATACAGACATTTACACGACAGTATTTCACTTCGTCTGTGCTGCTGGTGTTGAGAGTAAACGTGGCGACAGAAGCGTTTTACCTGCCGTGAACAGCGACAGCGGCCACGCCGGTCCTCTCGATCCTCCGGACCAGACCGACCGTCTCCTGCAACTGAAAGCAGATCCAGAACATGTTACTGGGGACACTGTGTGACTGGAGGACGGGCAACAGGAAGACAATACGAATTTCACCTTCTGTCCTCATTACGCACATTTTGGTGAAAGGGTGTGCATTTTTTGCTTAATTTTACAATTTCACCCTCCTAAAATAAATATATAATACACCGTATAAACAAAACAGAGTAACGCTCAGCACATCCAAGACAAAAGTGCCCCATTAAAACACTGCTGTTATTTCATGGATTAGTTTTTAATGGGACACAATTCTGGAAATGAATATTTAGTAGTTATGATCAGGACTGACGCTGGTTAATGTATTTAACTCAGTGAAAGTGGAAAATAATATTAATATTTAGCATTTTAAAACAGTTTTAGGACTCAGAGGGGTTTTTTAAATCTGACAATAATGCATAAAAGTCAGTGTTGTTGCTAATCATTGACATATCACAGGCTGTAATAATCAAAGTGAAACCCCTCTAACATTAAGTATATGGAAAATAATGGTCTTTGGTTTTTTGTTGTATTACAAAAAGTTTCAGGGTTAAAATTGTGAAAATGAATTAATACTATGATCAGGACTCTTTTTGGTTCCAATATTTACCTCAGTGAACTAATATTTTAATATATTAGTAAAGTATATATATACATTAATATAATATATAATTCTGCAATTTCCCAGCTTGGGATAAATAAAGTGTTTCTATCTATAATATAAAACAGTTTTATGGCAGTTTTGACACAAACAGTAAAAACATCTCGAAATATGACGATAAAAGAAATCAAAAGAATCGTGAATGAAATGAGAGAAATGAAAGAATCTGATCAGTGATCAGTGATGAAGTGATAACGGCGAAGGCTGCACATCTTACCGAAGGCAGGATTCGGATTTTACACGTGACGGGAACAGAAACTCCTGAGACCAGCGTCTTGAGGATCTACAGACAAAAGTTCATTTTAAAGTTTCCTTCACAGAATGCTGATGATGAATCTGATCTGAGAACAGTCAGCTGGTTATTCTCTTCAGACAAACACCAACGATCGTAACGTCAATACCTACGGCTCATCTGACTGATGCACTCACCGCCTCGATCTTGTCGGGATCTGAAAGGAGAGCTGCTCCCATCCCGCCCTGTAACAAGCCAGAGGTCAGCCAGAGGTCAGCCAGAGGTCAAAGGTCAAAGCAGCAGGTTGCTCACTGACAGGAAACTCACCTTAGTGGAGTATTCTTTCGGACAGCCCATATTCACGTCGATAGCGGCCACATCCTTCTCCCTGTGTGACAGACAAGTCGACTGGTCTTTAACCGGCCACGTCCAACAATGCATCATGGGATACAAAGTGGCCCACTGACAGCTTCCCCTTATTCAATGCATTTCAAACATATTTCTGTCTTCCCCTCTTCAGGTCTACTGTACTCCATTCTGCAAACATGTTGTATTTTCATGCTTTCCTCAGCACTCATTTTCAATCACAGTCAAATGTTAACGCAACAAAAAGGTTCAGTCTAAAACTGAAAGTGAACACAAGCTGTCCTGCTGCAGACTCCGGCTGTGAATACAGGAACTATGTTCGGGGGTGTTTTCAGGGGGGTGGATTAAGCACAGCGGTCAGAGATGGAGCTGTGGACTCACACGAGCTGGGCCACCGTCAGCGCTCTGTCGGGGTCAGCGGTCCCCTAAAAAAGAAACAGCTCTGAGTGTCAACGTCCAACAAACTGACAGTAAATAGTGTTGTCTGGTCCAGACTTTTCCTGTCTCACCATCTGGAAGACGACTCTGTCCTTCTCCCTCTCGCAGGTCCTGAACATCACTCGATCATCTGGAGCGACAAAATCCACCGTCTCCAGCACCTCTGACGAGCACACACAGTAAAAAACCCAGGATGTCAAACTATGTCTGTCTGTGTCCATGTGTCTGGATCTGGATCTGGATCTGGATCGTGAGCCTGCAGCCAGTTACGAAGGGGATTCTTACCATTCTCCACCCTGTGACACTGGGCCATCTTGATGTCGATCAACTCCTGAAACAGACAGAAGAGTCAACGAGTGATACAAACACCGACTTCGGGTTGATAGACTCGATCCTCACCTCACAGTAAACGACATCAGCTCCGTAGTCCAGAGCCAGAAGCCTCATGGGAAGAGTTCCCACCCGCACCATCGGAGCCAGGGCAGTGATGTTACTGAAGCTCAGCCTGCGTGCTGCCATGGTGGCTCGTCCTGCTGGGACACAGCCAGACAACAGTCAGTCCAACAACACGTACCTGTGAGACAGCAGTCTGTCCAACAACACGTACCTGTGAGACAACAGTCCCTTCAACAACACGTACCTGTGAGACAACAGTCCCTTCAACAACACGTACCTGTGAGACAACAGTCCCTTCAACACGTACCTGTGGACAACAGTCCCTTCAAAAACACGTACCTGTGAGACAGCAGTCTGTCCAACAACACGTACCTGTGAGACAGCAGTCTGTCCAACAACACGTACCTGTGGACAACAGTCCCTTCAACAACACGTACCTGTGAGACAGCAGTCTGTCCAACAACACGTACCTGTGAGACAACAGTCAGTCCAACAACACGTACCTGTGAGACAACAGTCCCTTCAACAACACGTACCTGTGAGACAACAGTCAGTCCAACAACACGTACCTGTGAGACAACAGTCCCTTCAACAACACGTACCTGTGAGACAACAGTCAGTCCAACAACACGTACCTGTGAGACAAGTCCCTTCAACAACACGTACCTGTGAGACAACAGTCAGTCCAACAACACGTACCTGTGAGACAACAGTCCCTTCAACAACACGTACCTGTGAGACAACAGTCAGTCCAACAACACGTACCTGTGAGACAACAGTCCCTTCAACAACACGTACCTGTGAGACAACAGTCAGTCCAACAACACGTACCTGTGAGACAACAGTCAGTCCAACAACATGTACCTGTGAGACAACAGTCCCTTCAACAACACGTACCTGTGGGACAACAGTCAGTCCAACAACACGTACCTGTGAGACAACAGTCCCTTCAACAACACGTACCTGTGAGACAACAGTCCCTTCAACACGTACCTGTGAGACAACAGTCAGTCCAACAACACGTACCTGTGAGACAACAGTCAGTCCAACAACACGTACCTGTGAGACAACAGTCAGTCCAACAACATGTACCTGTGAGACAACAGTCCCTTCAACAACACGTACCTGTGGGACAACAGTCAGTCCAACAACACGTACCTGTGAGACAACAGTCAGTCCAACAACACGTACCTGTGAGACAACAGTCCCTTCAACAACACGTACCTGTGAGACAACAGTCCCTTCAACACGTACCTGTGAGACAACAGTCAGTCCAACAACACGTACCTGTGAGACAACAGTCCCTCCAACAACACGTACCTGTGAGACAACAGTCCCTTCAACAACACGTACCTGTTTTTAAATATCAGCTGTTTCTGGTTCGGTTCGCCGCGATGAGCGGATTTCCAGTCAAAAATAGCTCATTTAATGCGGGTTCTGGTCCTGCTTTAGCGCTAGTAACTACAGCTTGTAGGTTAATTTATTATTCGTCCCGGCGATGTCAACACTCCCACACGCCCCATATGTGACAAAGAAAATTAACTTCCACATCCAGCTAACGTTATTCCACAGGTCTGCAAGTTGATCTGAGAAGCGGTAAGGGACCAAAATAAAGACTTTATTCAAATTCAATCGACAATTACAGATTAGAAGTATGCCGAGATATCAACAGAGTGATAAACATTTGTTAAAAGATTAAAGTATTGCTCTGTCCGGTCTGTCCGCTAACCGACAAGCAAACACTTTTTAAAATGCGACTTTTCTGAGCGCAGTTTGGCAGAACACATCGATCAGAGATGCTATGCTAACATTTTAGCTGCTCATGTTCTAACATACCGTTAGCTAAAGCAGGCAGTGCCGCGGGGGCGACGCTTGTGTTCATACAGATGACTGTCTGAATGCTGGATAACTTTGACGTGAATAAACTCACCGGCATTTAAGTTGTAAGTCCAGTATTGACGACAGCAGCTGTGGTCATGTGGGGACAAAATAAAACGTGCTGCTTCACTTCCTGTTTAGACCCCTACGTCATCATGACGTTTTCGAACGCGAATATGTAGATCAGTACGACAGAGAATTAAGATTTCTAGAGTAACAGAAAAGCCGTCGTCCTTCAGTCCATCAGCATAACTCAGACACATAAACGATGTCACTCATGTTCCAGTTCATTCTGGATTTATTGTGCTGCTACAGTTATTTACTCTTTTTACAAAAAGTGTTCTAAAGTACATCCAAGTTAAGACTGCATGTAATGACCCCACTGTAAACACTGGATGCTTCACAAATAATGTACAGTGTCAAAGTGTGTGTGTCAAGACAACAGGAGACAGATGAAGACACCAGACCCTGTGATGAGGTTTTCCTGATCTCATGGATTTCAGCTTTTTTTGCAGTTACCAACAGAATAAATCCCCCTCCAGTCTACGAAGACAGAAATACTGATGTGTCTACATGAGGCAACAAAAATACACAAGAAATATTTTCATTTGCTCTCTGAATCAAAAGCAGGGTAAACAAAAAAGAAGAATGTAATACACAAGCAATTGTAATAGAAATGAAGCTGTGACCCGATTCCACACTGCGTATGAATTCAAAGCACAGTTTGAGCAACTCAAAGAAGTCAGAATGCACAAGAAAAGATGGATTTTTCAGTGCTGCTGAGGCACATTACCGTCTCACAAACCAGTGCACACAGGAAAATTGAGGCACGACTTCCGACTGCAAAAAATATAAATTAATTGCATATAGTGTTGAAGATGTTTAAAAAGAAATAACAAAAAATACAGAATCTTTAAAAAGATATTTTCTGTCTCTCTGTGAAGCTAGTTTGGGATTTCCGTCATTATTTGAAGGATGTCTCATGGGGCATTTGTACAATTTCCTGTAAGTATAAACAGTACATTAATTTCTTGTATATTATCTGTATAACAGCAAACTATTGTACATACTTTACACACTTAGTATAGGTTTTGGCATTGGGACACAATTTGAGGATGCACAGTTAGCCTGTTAGCATTCAAAACCATTAGCAACAACTGCTTTAGTCATACACCTGTGATCTGAACTACTGAATTGAAACCAGAGATAGAGATTGTTGTAATAAATTAACTAACTAACAGTAGCATTAGTGCAACTCTGCTCTGCTTTTGATTAGCATTATTTTTCCTTATGGGATAACACAAATACATGTACTCCGTCATGGACACATCTTCATGTTTTTATGTGTCAAACGACTGCACAGGTATGAAAATGCCAGGAGGGGTGAGTCATTCTGGAGACACATATGTTTATGTCCTCTCGGTCCACTGGCCGTCCATTCTGTGTGTGTGCTGCAAAGACATACAAACGAGAAAATGTGAAAAGAATTGTAAAACAAACAAAGTGGCTCCAGCCATGCCGCACAGCACTTCTCCAGCCAATCAGCAGCAGGGAGCGAGGAAGGCGTTTACGTGTAATGTACGTGAAGAAGAAGAGACAGCCATCGTTCTGCAGAATGACTCAACCCACCTTTATCTTACATACCTATCACAAAGAACTGCATGGACAACATGTTGGACCAATTTTGTCCCAGTCTCACATTTCATTAGCATATAGCACATAGCATAATATCTGTAAGAAAAGCTGCCACAACAGCAGAATTATTTCTACATGTGAGTACAATCACAGTGTGAGTCAGAGAGTCAGTCGAACAAACCAGAGTGATGGGGACTGACGTGAGAGCAGCTGCAGGTACAATGAACAAAACTACTTTGTTAACAGTAGATAAATAGGTGGAGCTTGGCCTTGGTCTCAGGGATCTGAAGGTGCTGTGTGCAAAACGAGTCCAGCGCCATCTGCTTTCATAAATGAGAGCAAAAGAGTTCATACAGAACAGATGACCAAAGTGCTTTATGTGTAGGTGAAGGCGCATGCAAAATATATGAAAATCTAATATACTGAATCAGCTGATAAACAACATTTGAATATGCATTTTCTCCAGTCAAGGCCTTTTCACACCAAGTCTCACACTTCCACGAAAACACCTCATTTTTAGAAAATGAACACATTCATGTTGTTGATGTGATGCTGCATTTTCATTCAGATCCATTTATAATCTGTTCACATGTGTTTAAAGGGCAGGCGACAAAAATCTGATCAGCTGATAGTCTCACCAGGAGCCGTTTGACAAACAGGACGTGTTCCAAGAAGCAGGTCTACACCTGTTTTTATATCAGCCCATGTTCCAGACCTGAAAGCAAACCTGCTTTTTGGAGGAGACTGGAAGAAAATGACCACCAGCAGCCGAAGTCTTGATGTAACATCCAGCCTAAACGCTGCTCCACGACCTTCTGGACTCAATGCAATCTCTCATTGAGAGTAACTTCTACTGGTGTTTCTGAAAAAGTGAAACATGTTCTGTTTGCTGTTCATATGCTGAGACTGCAGCACTTACTAGAATTCAAACCCAGAGTTAGCAACAATGCATTTGTTAGCAGCAAACAAAAAGCCCCAGCTCCTAGAAACCATTGTTACAGCTGACCTTTAACCCCCGAGGATCTAGGTTTGTGGGAAACGATGTTCGATAAAGGGTGCTAAGACAGAAATATGAAATACACACTTTAAGAGCATGCAGCCATGCATGCTAACATGCTAACATTTGCTGACTTGAGCTAAAGTCCAGCTGAGGCTGCTGGGAAAGTCATCAGTTCTACAGGTATAAAGAGAAACTTTAACCTGATGGTGGCGCTAAATGGAAAGCCAGATCACCAAAGTTATTACAATTCATCCTGAACCAGATCACAGATCAATCCTTCCAACAGCTGTTGAGACACTTTTCTCCAAACCATAAATGTGAACCTCACAGTAGCACTAGGAGAAAGGTCAAAGATCAGCAAAGTCAAGTAGGGACCGACAACATCTGTAAAACTTGATTAGCAAACCGTCCCATAGCTGTTCAGATAATTCAAGCTGCTGATTACGTTTTTATTCAAGGCTGGAGTTTTTACAGCTGCCAATGAGATTTTAAATGACGTTATCTTACTTCAACAGCTCTCTGTAAGACGGTGGGTGAACGTCATCAGTCTCCACTGCACACACTTCTAAAAGGCTTTTTCCAGCAGAACAGGACACAGGATTGGAGAAAAGGGTAAAGTGACACTGACAGCAGTCTGACAGCAGGAAACAAGAAGAAAACCTGTGGAGTCGGTGGCTGCATGAAAACTGCAGATGTTCTGAACTAATGTGCGCCTGTTTTTCTCTTTCAGTTTCTTTCTGTTCTCAGAATACCTGCGATAGATCTGTTTGGAACGAGGTGTGAAAAGGCCTGAAGGCACGATAAACACCAGCAGTATTCAGAAGAAATAACCGTCAGTCGGTCAGAGTTCTGTCATATTTCAGAAAAAGGGACAAAGGGGTCCAAAATGTGAATTAAGTCCTTTTCACAGTGTGACTGCTCACATTAGGTTGTTGTACTAGAAGACTTAGTAGAAAAGAGAACAAAATAAAAAATGCAAGCAGTCCACGCAGAACAACAGATGTTTCCACTCGAGTACAGGGAAACCAGACTTTCGCAGGGTCAAAGGTCAGACAGCAGGCTCCCATACCAAGAAAAGTGTCTGGATTTACACAGTGACAGAGTAAAAACAAAGATCTGCATACATTCAGAAAAAAGTTTTTAGGAATTGGCAGACAAGCTGCTCCTGCCTGAAGATCGGTCAGTCCATTCTGACGGACTGGCAATCTCGATGGGGTCGAACTGAGGAAAGACCACAAAACACAACCTCTGGCCCACGAACGTCGCCCTCTCTGCAGGAAAACACAAGCCGTGAGTTAAACATGAGCTGCGACGGACCGAGTGCCACCTTTAATCAGACCTCCTTTTAAAAACTCACCAATGAAGTTGTAGATACACTTTGGTTTCTCTTTCCAATGGACACCCAGGAAGTAGACAGGTACGCCGGTAAGCATGATGACTAAACCAACGCCACAAACCACCGGCTCTGAGTAAAGACTGAAACCCAGCAGCAGCGCCCAGAACATCAGGTAGCACACAGGAACCAGCAGGTTCACCTGAAGACAGCAGGTGGTTCAAGGTTTGTAACAAACCAACATTTTGCTGCTAATGAGCTGAATATGGTGACAATGAAAACTGGCTCGTGATGGAGGAGATATTCAGATCCTTTACTTAAGAAAAGGTACTAATACCACACTGTACAAATACTGTATTACAAGTAAAACTCCTGCATTTAATCTTTTTTTACTATTTTGTGTTTTCATTCATCTGAAGAATGAGATGACTGGTCAAATGTTTTTGCATGAAAAATGACTTCATGGTGTAGCTGCAGATGTTTTCTGGTTGACTGTTTTAGCTGCACTTGCAGAAGATGTTGGGTAGTTTCATTCAAAACAAAATATCATATTTTATGATTAACTACTTCAGTAGAAAGTAGAAGAAAGTGGGATGCAAAGAAAAGACTCAAAGTACCTCAAATGAGTACTCAGGTGCATAGCTTGAGTAAATGTACTGAGTTACTTTCACCACAGGTAGAAGATGTGTTGGTACCTGGATGGGTCGGTACAGGTTGGGTTTCTTCCAGCGGTAGTACAGCAGACCTGCGATCGTCACGCCGTATGACAGGTAGTTGATGAAGGAGACGTAGTTGATCAGGTTGTGTGTTTCTCCGATGCAGAGTATAACAATGGTGGCAGCGCACTGAAAAACACAGCCAGGCAAGACAACGTGATGAATATTCAGGGGGGGTTCGCTGGGTTGTGGGGTCTGTGGGCTCATCGAGGTAGTCAAGATGTCCCTCTGTCCAGCAATGTTTCCAGGTCCTCCAGGGAAACCAGCTGAGAGATACACTGCCACCACCAAATACAAAGGTCATACACTCTAATGTTTCGTTGGACCGCCTTCAGCTTTGATCACGCCTTCGCTGTGGCATCGTTTCGATAAGCTTCTGCAATGTCACAAGATTTGTTTCCATCCAGTGTTGCATTAATTTTTCACCAAGATCTTTCATTGATGATGGTCGAGTCAAAGCCTTCTCCAGCACACCCCAAAGATTCTCAGTGGGGTTCAGGTCTGGACTCCCTGAGTTTAACCCCTCAAGCATGTTCTGGGTTCACTATGTGGTCTCCTACCAGTCGGACATACCCAGAAAACCTCAACAGTAATCACTGAAGTGCTTCAGGACACGATAAGAAGGCCTTCAGTGACCCCGCTGGTGGAAATCATGTGATCACAGCTTCACAGAAAACACTGAGTGATGTGACACGTTAAACACTAAAGTGTATTAGGTGATAAAAACATACAGATAACAACGTTTATGAAATACATTTTAACTAAAATGAGTTTTGTGATCATGCAAACGATACTTTCAAATTCTGACTTGAGTCTCATTAGAACTAACGAGACCTTCATTTAAGTCAGTTCTTCTACCGTCAGCAAATCTGTCCTTACCTGATCAGTTTGTGGAAAAGCTGCTGACGGTCAAACAGGCCAACAAGACACACGATGAAGAGCAAAGGGAGGATCTACAGTATGAAGGCAAGTTTACAAATGCTGCTTAAAGACAGAAGCACATGAACAGATGAGTGGTACGTACGCAGACCAGCAGGGCGGGGATGGGCGTGCAGTTCTTATAATGGATCATGGCGAGTAGGCTGGGCAGGTGACCCTCTCTGGCTCCAGAGAAACACAACCTGCAGGCAGAAACATCCAACAGTCCGTCAGCAGCCACACCAACGCAGCGCCGCAGCACGAGGGGGCGGACGGAGCCCTGAGACTCACCTGGAGGACGTGAACAGGTAGCCGTTGATGCCTCCGAAGGTGGACAGAGCCACGGAGATCGGCATGATGACGGAGAACATACCCAGCAACTTCTCTCCGAATGTCTGAACAACAGAACAGCAGACAGACTCAGTGACGAGTAGAGCGCTGACGAACACGACGACACCAAATGTTTCTGCCCCCCAGTCATTCCCCTCAGACACCAGGTTATCAGTTTGAGCTAGTTTTAAAGCCACGCTGGTGGTGAGGGACGTGATGTCAGCCTCTCGGTGGGTCACTCTTCATCTGGTGGAACATGTTCTAGAGTTTCATTCTATGCTTTGAATGTGACCACAAACAACTGTAGTGGAGTAAAAAGTATAAAATTTCCTCTGAATTAAAGTCAAACAGGCATAAAGTAGAGTAAAATACAAGTACCTGAAAGAGCAATACTTCCCAACATGTACTTACCAGGCAGGAGGCAGACTGTTATTTATGTCTGAATCAAAAATGTACCCCAGGAAACGTAAAATATGAACTTAAAGTCTGATAATTCTGCTTTCCATCTGGACAAAGTCTGAAGCTCTTTATGCTCCTTTGAAGCAAAGCTTGTTGTGGTCTCTGGTTCCTGTAGCTGCTCACTTTTCATCACTGGGGGCTCACTGAAGGGAAGATGGTGTCCTCATGTTGAACTGCATGCAGTCACTGAATAAGTCACCTCTGACCTTTGACCTGCTGCTTGCTTATCATACTCCTGATTTGGAAACTGACCTCAGTGCCTAAAAGATAAAGCAGCGACTGTTCGCCATCATCATGTAACCATGTTACTCACTACGGCCACGGCATTGGACGACAGCAGCTCCTCGGGCGACATGGAGGAGAAGTAGGCGATGTTGGTGAGCGTGTACACAAAGGTCACCAGTGGAATGGAGATGTAGATGGCACGAGGTAGATTCCTGACACCATGCACAGACGATACAGTCAAAACCAAAAATCACTCAAACATGCATGAAAGCTGATCAAAGGCACGAGAAATTAAAAAGTCAAACCAAAACGACGATTGAATGCCCTGAAGCTTACAATGACCTGGATGAATGAGAATATTCACAGCCAAAACGACCGTCACGTGAAGCTCATGGTTCTTCGCTGCTAAACGATTTTACCCCTCCAACAATGCACTTTTTACAACGACAAGCTTATTCCAGATGGACTGTCGCCCAATGACCACAAGAAGACACGAACATGGTTCACATTAAAAACTCTGGTTACAGGATGCAAAGAGTAAACTGGGGAGGAAATGCAACTGATTCACTGATTCTGCACCAGAATGCCTCTAAACCGGCACCGCCACAGTGTTAGCGCTGCATCTGGTACCTTTAGTCTGATTTTTTACCGTAAAGTAATTTTTTAAAATCTGGTAATGGCAACCATTCAAAGAAATTGAAGAGAAAAGTGTGGCTGTACAGACAGTATCCGTAAAGAAAGACATCGAAGGAATAGTTGGACATTGTCTCACTCGTTTAATCCACACAACAAAACATAGAGTAAAAATGTTTTAGGGGGGCTACTTTAAGAAATCTCCTGGTGGGACAACAAGTTGTTGTTTTACGCCTCTGTTTCTGTACAGATCAAACAACCAAAATATAACCTCGTAGTTGGGGGGCCTGAGGCGTGCTGGATAGACCCAGGATAGCTGTTTCCCCCTTTTCCCAGTCTTTATGCTAAGCTAAGCTAACCAGCATCATATTTCACAAACATATGAGGGAGGGGTATCGATGTTCTCGGTGCTCCACCAGAAAATAAATAAACAAATTTGATTTGAAGATTTGATTTAGACAAAAACTGCCACCAACAATCAAAGAAACGAGCTGAGGCGGAAGCCGAACATTTGCAACTGGACGGCGTTGAGAAGGTGACGAAGTAAAAACACTCACCGTCTGGGTTCGACCACTTCCTCTGTGACGTAGTTGAGGAAGTTCCAGCCGCTGAAGGCGAAGGAGGCCTGAAGGAAGGCCAGAGCGATCTGACCGACCGACGGCGTCCGGTCCAGGGAAAAGGCCACCTGAGGGGTCAGCGCCTCATAGTTACCTGGAGGATAAATCACACGTCGGTTTGTTCGTCTTCTCCTCGGGGTGCGGGAAAGCTTTAGACCGCAGACTAAGAACGTTACCGTTGCAGATCTGGACCAGGCCGACCACGATGATGAGGCCCAGGGCCATCAGCTTCCCCACCGTGAAGACGTCCTGGATCCTGGTGGCCATACGAACACTGGAGCAGTTCACCCAGGTCAGCAGCACTGGGCACAAAACACAGTCTGTCAGGTTCACAGACCAGTTCAGTATGAACTGATCAGTCAATAAGTATGGATAAGGTAGTGAAGGTTTATTTTATGTAATAAAATAAGGAAATGTTCTGCACAGCGAACAAACGCAGCAGCGACTGAGAGAGAAGAGAAGCCCGCCTCTCTAACACTGATGACACGTTTTCACCAGACGCTCGCACTATTTGAAGTTAAGGGATCACCAAAGTAAATCAAACTTCATGCCAATCGATCCAACAGTTGAGACTTTCAGTCTAGACTAAAACAGCCGTGGACTAACAAAGCTATTCACTCTGACGTTTTGTTTTTGTCCTCATCAACTTACAATTTGACATTTTTTTATTGTCACAGGCCAAAGTTCACAGTGAGATGTCCCAAGAGAGTCAAAGCTAAATAACCTGGGCTTCAGTGTTTGTACTGAACACCTGTCACACACTCAGCACCGACAGTTTATTTCTACATGTTCTGACACTGTAAGTTTAATTCAAAGAACATTGAATATTTGACTCTCACTGATTAGCAGCTTTAATTCAAAGGTTTAATTTCAAGCGACAGATTTGAATGAAGAATGTGAGAAGAAGCTGAGATAAACTGACTAAAGGAGACAGTTTAGTCCGTCAGAACTGCCTTCAGAGAGTCTGACATCTTCACAAACCACAGTGTGCTGATAAAATAAACGCTTCTGCCCTCTAATGTGGTCAGACAAAGCAGAAAAACACTGGATCCTACATTTCCCATGATGCAACTCGGTAGCAAGTTCTCGTTACAACCTCCCTGCCTGCTAAAGGCCAACATCTTCCAAACACCACATCTCCAATTTGTAACACAAACTTTCTGTGATAACTTTGTAGTCTCCAAACCCGAGCTGATTGCCCTGATGACATCACTAAAGTATGACATCATCAGTGCGGCCCGGTATCACTAACCACGACAAGAAAGCTTCTTTAAACACGTCAGTACAGTTCCATCCAGTTGCATCCCTTCACCGGGGAACCGGTGCTGGTGTTCTTGCCGGTGGTGGGCGGCAGCAGCCGGTTGCCATGGGAGGCTGGAATGTGGGAAACGGGCGAGTGAGGGGGGGCACGATTGTCTCACCTCGTCCATCACTGTCACCGGCTTTGCCCCACGCTCTCATGGTGGCCTCATTCGCCGACACAAAGACGAGCTGTCGGCCCCACAAAACAAACCACTTCCGTTGCAAAGAGCAAACAAAACATGGTGGCGAGAACCCCCCCCCCCAGCTCTGAGGAGGGTGAGTAGAGCTCATGTTTCAGCATCCAGCTCCAAAAACAAGTGTGAACGATGCCGTAGAAGGCAGGAATCACACGGTGACGTCCCGTCGTTTCAGACACGATGCAGCCGTCCATGTGTAGATTAACGCTCGTCAGGGCAGCTGCAGCCTGACGATGTAATGTCAGCTCAGGCTGCCACGTCTGGTGCTGACAGTCCTCATGCAGCATAAATACCATCAATGTTTGATACGGACCTTTGAATCTTTGAGGAGTGAACATCCCCAAACCCTGCAGGATGCCTCCTAATATCTCCACATGCTTCAGGTTTTGCTGAGGTTAATGCCATCGTCTCGTTTTTCTTGCTTCTATTAACACCTTCCACTAAATATTAATGTGCAGAGTGCAGTTGGACACGTGCGAGACCTTTCATAGCTGTTCATCCTTTGCACGTTTTGTTAAACCCCAAATTTCAACCCTCAAACAGTCTGTCCAATCATACAGTAGCTCAGCAGCTCTAACTGGACACAGCAGGTTAGTCTCTGGATTTATCTACATGCTAAAGTGGGGTGCATGGTGTTTGGAGGGGGGTCTTCCTTCAGCCTCCCCAAAACCAAAACACAGCGCAAAGTGCAAGGATTTGATTACAGTGTGTTTATCTGCTCTAACATGAGCTGCAAACATCAGCGCCCCCACCAGGCCCACTTCACAGAGTCAGTACCCCAATGCAACACCATGAACGTTGACAGGAGACTATGGAGCTCATTCATCTCTATGACGGCTGCCTTTTCTCCCCCTCTTCTTGGATCAGGTAGAAACACTTTGGACGTGTTCGGACTAAACTCCGAAACAAGAAGCATCCTTTTCTTCCTGCCTTCTCAAGTTCAGCCATATATATTCTAAACTGGTACATCCATACCCACAATAAAACGCTGGACAGACTGTAAATCAGTGTGTACATTCCCACCAGTATCACCATTAAATTACAGTCATACTACACCCACAAAAAACCTGGTCTCAATACCTCAAGTGTGTATTCCTTATAAGTATTACTTCATTTATTTTGAGTTTTTAAAGTTCTGTTTCTGATTTAGTTGCAGTCGTTAATTGCATCTTTTATTTTGCTCCGTGGTTTAAGTTTCAGGAGTTTTATTTTCTTATAGCTCAGGTGTTCCTGTATGATATTCATCACCAGACATTCTCTCTCATCTTCTGGCCTGTTCTCCTCCCTCCTAAAGGGATGCTGTGCATTATTTACCACCATAAAAAAGGTTTTAAAAAGCCTTCAGCCAGACGTTACATAAGAGAGGAAGAAGATGAAGATCCAGCAGCAGCAGAGCACCACAAGACATCACGTCATGCTTCATGAATGATGCAAGAGTTCTGTGAGCCATTCAGCAGCCAGATACAGTATCCTGCACGCCGTCCACGCCGGACTGCAAAGTTAGAGTCATGGTGCGGCTGTCAGGTCCTTTCAACATCAAAGTTTTTCCCCTGAACGGCATCTGGCGACCCTCACATGTAAACATCAAAGACTGTAGATGGCGAAGCCACTTACGGAGACAGGTGGCGGACAGCATGCGTGTCGCCATGTATGGAGGAACGCAGTTTGGGAAGACCGGCTGCAGGACGTAGCTGGAGAAAGTGAGGGCGATGACAGCCAGCGTGGTCGGGTACATGATGAGGACGGCGCTCCACAGCAAGAGAAACCTGAATTTCAGAAAGCCGTTCAATACCATGAGACACATTCAATCACTGCTGTGTCGAAACAAACGCCGGCTCCATAACTCAGAATCATTCTTAAACATTTAGATCAGATTTCAAACATGAATACACGTTACGTATAATATAATATAGTATAATATATGTATCCCGTCTCTTGGTAGATAACATGGTCCAGAGCCGGCTGCATTTGTTCCACTATACTGTAACTCATAATGAGCAATGGACCAGAAGCATATCGCTAACAAGCTAACACTTTCGTTTTGACATGTAAAGTTGCATGCTAACATTTCGCATTGCATATGACGGAAAACATGTGGATTCACATTTACATGTTTGTTACATGGTAAGATCAATCAATAAGTTCAATAAAAGCTAAAAAAGGATGTTAGCGTTCTATCTGTACACAGCTAATGTTAGCATGCTAACAACAAGAGCGGCAGGATACATTGTGATATATTGTGATATATTGTGATTCTTATTCTTATTCAGTATGAGCGTGAGGTAAGTCTGGCGGCCATGTGTTTTTATATTTAGGCCACGTTGAGACGATGTTGGATTCACAACCAGCCTTCAAGTTAAAGGTCAAGTGAACGTTTCCAACGTGAGAAAGGTGTTAGCAAATAGCTGCTAGTTTCCAGTCATAGAGCAACATTATCATTCATTTGGAGTCGTGTTTGTGTCGCCTGATCGATGTAAGTCCTCTCTTTGAGCTCTGTTGTTGGTCTCCACCAGCTCCTGACTGTGTAGCTGCTAAATGTTTCGCTATAAAACATTAAACGAGTTCTGCTGAATGACCTGAACAGGTACAGACATTTGACACACTGCCGTCCTCTACATAGAGGTCCATACCGTGGACTCGCCTCATAAACACAACCCCACGAACGGTACGCTGGAGTACACTCACCCCATCAGACCACCGAATATCTCTGTGACGTACGAGTAGTCTCCTCCGGATTTCGGGATGGTGACGCCCAGTTCGGCGTAGCAGAGGGAGCCCAATGCGGCGATGCAGCCTCCCAGTAACCAAACCACCAACGCCAAACCCACTGAACCCGAGTGCTCCAGGACCCCCTTCGGAGAGATGAAGATCCCAGAGCCGATGATGTTCCCTGAAGGGGGGGAAGAAGCGGGTGTGAGATATTGAAAATGTGGAGATACAGATCACACATTAGTTCTAATGAGAACCAAGAGAAGTGAGAACATCACTCCTGTTCTCATATTTTTACACTTGTTCCTGGTGAAAGAAAAGATTTTAAAGGCCTTCTGTTGTTCATAAATCCCTCAGTGATCTCAGGTTCTGCTGAAGAACAGAAACCCAGCTGGAACCTCAGACCTTGAAGTCCACTGGTAGAACCTCGAGTCAGAACCAAGCAGGGTGCTGCACAGATTGACTGGTTTCTAAAGTATAACTGCGTCCATTGTTGCCACATTTAATGTTTTCTCTTTATTTCATGTGTTTGAACACTTTAAACACGTTGATTTGCCTGCGCTGTTGAAACGTGATGTATAACTGAAGCTGCTTTGCCTTTTTATCCACAGCAAAGAGGAATCCATGTTGTCGAGCTACATTTGTGAAATAAACTTCTGGACTCGAGTCGAATAACAAATTCAAGTCACAAAATCAAAAAATCAACAAAGATTTTAAAGACCGGTGACACGTGACTCGCTCTGAGCCTTCTGATGAGGGACTCCTCAATGTCCCCCTCCCCAGTTTAAAGTGCTCATTGAGAAGGTAAACGGCCCCTGCTGATGACGAGGTGATGTGGTCTGAAGCTCCAGAACAGCTACTAAATAAAACCTGAGGTCAGATTGTTGTTGAAATTTAAAAATGTATGGATCAAGTCGAGCCGTGTCGCAGCCATGTTAGCCTACGACTCTGCTTTCCTACTGCGGCGACGTGCTACAACAAAGACGCCTGCACGTCTTTCCATTTCAATTTCCAAAATGAATAAAAGAGAAGCCCAAACACGCTCGCACATGTTTCCACATGTTTCCACATGTTGACACATGTTGACACATGTGCACACTGCACACGTGCTTCTCACATGTGACTTGTTTGGAAGGGTTTTCACACGGTTCACATCATTAACATCGACATGCAGCTCCAAAACAAAAGTGACCCATTGAGACTCTCAACCAAAGTCACACAATCCAAACCGTTCCCCCCGAGTTTATACCGAGGGCATGAAAACACAAAGAGCTCCATGACAGAGTGAGTCAGAGAAGGAGGTAAAGGCCATCACTCAGGCCGGGACAAACCCTCCTGCCCAGAGCCTCAGTATGCAGTGTAGAGTACCAGCAGATCCGACACATTCAGACTACAACGCTACCAGTAGCACGGCAGAAGGCAGCCAAGTGGCACAGACAGCCGTTACATAACCAGACATAAATTATCCACTGCGAGCTGCAGAGGTGGGAAGTGACCGACTCACCTCCTGCATCCGTTTATTCCTGCAGCTTCTAAAAGAGACACGCGGGACGAAACGAGCAGTCTGCGGAGAGAAAGGTCCACAACAAGCTCGGTTCAGTTAAATCTCGTGGCACATGACTCTCTGCTGAGCCTGGTCCAGGGTGCAGAGCGGCCAGCTCGTTCTGTCTCTGAATGGAAAGGTGCTTCAGCATTCTGCACACAGGACCTTTCTCTTGTTCTGGAGAAGGATTTTTACAAAAACGTGCGGCTTTGCCGAAAAGGAAGAGGTGGCCCAGTTAGCCCACACCTGCACCAAACACCAAGGGGGCTGCAGGTCAGCGTCTCACCCGAGGTGACAGGAGGAGCCGGGGGTCGCTCCACTGAACGTACGTTTAGCGGTTAACACGCTTGACCTCCTGAGCCCCCGCTGTACCCAGAGTCACACCAGCTGCACTGTCTGACTCACAGCTCATCACACAGGAAACCAACACCACCACGTCGCTGCTGAAATAAAATGGTTTATTTCTGCATTACTGCAGCGGCGTGTGACGCACACTGACCCAGAAACACCTTCGTAACAAAAGGAACGATCGAACAGGTTTGATCCGTTCGTTCAATAAGATCCAGAAAGGTTAGAAGAGCGGGATCATTAAAATATGTGATATTATTTGATAGAGCCAACAGGTTCAGTGAGAGGAAGACTCTAACGTGCATTGTCTCAACCGCCTCAGCTGGACTTCCTGCTGCGCCTCATACAGCAACAAATGTGTATTAGTCCACCACGGAAAATAGTCCCAAACAAACAAACGTTCCTCCTGTTTGAGTAAATACTGCGGCGCTACTGATTCAGGAAGCTACGAAACCTTTTTTAAAAAGGAAACTGTACATTTGAGCGGTCAAAGCACAGCTGAGATGGACAAAGATTCATTGGTTTGGAAGCGTCTTAACGAACTGACGTGTCGGAAGGTTTTCCTCCTACTAAGAGTAAAGTACTGCTACTTCAGCCGTGGTTTTCTACAGACTATCCACAAATACATGCATCAGATTTAGTTTGTCCGCCCATCCAACGATTTCAGAACCAAATGATTCCACTGGCGGTCCAATAAGCAGAACAGCACTCTGTCTGATAACAGCTGTCTGATAAATAGTCTGTTTGATACTGTGGAACAATCGGCATGAAAACCCTAACCCAAACCGGAAGAGGTGTTGAGGTGAATATTTACTGTTGGAATATCATGACAACCTGTTTGTAGAACGTGAGGGGTTGTCAGGGCAGAGCTGCAGGGGGGTCAGGGTACAATAACATAGAATAACATGATGAGACATTTTCATACACTGAACAACACTACGACAAAAAATGATCTCATGTACGGCAACAAAAAGGGGACTGGAGCTTCAGCAGATCCCCACAGACCACCTGCCCAGGTGACACCATCGGCCTTTGATTAGGCCCAAAACTGAAAAAAGTCACATCATAAGGTCCATTTTCTGGGGCTTTTGAACATATCCCATGATCTTCAGCAGCAGCAGAGTCCTTTTTTCTTAGCACTGAATGTGAGTTTTAAAGTGTATTTGTGACTTTTGAAACAGCGACCAAGCAAACTCCATCTGTTGATGAAGAGCATGTGACACGATCAAAAGCTTCAGAACAGCTATGTTATGTTAGCCTTTGGGCCCCCTGAGGCTCTGGGTTCAGGTTGGTAATCCAGTTTCAGACAGGTGAGCACTTGGTTGTGGGATTATCCACAGAGAACAAAAACCTCACTTTAAAGGTTCCTGGCAGTTTGAATTCACGGTTCTCCTGTTTTCTGCGCTATTTATAAGAACACTGTGGAATAAAGTGACTTTATGGGCTGAAGTCGGGGGAACCAGAGAGCTCAAACATGCATCCTGTCCCTCACCTCCTGCTCTGCACACTGCTAACACTAGGACCAGCATGGCCCTCTGCAGCCCCCCTCCATCCGGCCTGGATGATGCTCATATTGACGGTGCTGAGGTGCGTTTCAAGGTCCCTGCTGTGCGTTCTGCTCCAGCAGACAATGTTCTTCTGCGTGACCACCAGCCTGATTCTGGACTTCATATATTTCAGCCACGTAAGCACTTCAGCTCAGTTTGATGTGAACCCCCATCAAACAAACACGGAGAATATTTTCTGCCACCAAACTCTGATGTCCCTGATCAGTCAGGCGCTAACTTTTATTTAAACCGTCGATTTTCTACAAAGACAAACTTTGTGAAAGTTGTGAAAGCAGAGCTGCTGTTGTTTTCCTGCCTCACCTATGATGATGGTGCAGGCGCTCAACAGCCCGATCTCCTTCTTCAGAGTCACTCTGTCCGGGATTTTCTTCTTCTTCCTGCCGTCCGTCGCGCTGCCGTGCGGCCGAGAGCGGATGCTGCTGCTGCCGTTCTGTCCATCCATGTCCGCCTGCCCGGGTCCGGTCCGGTCCGTCCAGTCCACTGTGTCCTCCCAGTCCCAGTCCTCCCAGTGCTCCTGTCCTCTCCTCACTCCGTATTCATGCAGACTGAATGGGCTGCGCTTGCGCAACAACCTGCCGCTGTCCAGGGCAGAATGTTAAATACCCAGGACTCAGCATGGTGCGTTCAGGGACACCGGGACGAAGCTCCCAGCTTCCACAACCTGACACCTGTTCCATTACTACATGTCACATCCAGGTAGACTCTGATCGACAGTACTGGAAAGTAAACGAGTACATTTACTCGAGTACTGTACATAAGTTCAAATCTGAGGTACTTGTACTTGAATATTTCCATCTAATGCTACTTTAAAGTTCTACTTCGATTCATATTGAAATACTGCACCTTTTTTTTTTTTTACTGCATTACGTTTATTTTATAACTTCACTTACTTTACAGATTCAGATAATTGTTACAAAACATAAATCATCATCATTCACGTTTCCACAGAAAGACTCACTGATATTTGATGTGATCAGTGTATATTAATCTGTGATGATTGATGTAAACTTTCTCTCTTCAGATTCTGATCAATGTGTTTTTCTTTGAGGTGTCACATTGCTGCAGTTTTACCACACTGATATCATCTAGTGTAGTTTCATGTATTCTCATAAATGAGTCACCTGCCTTCAACACTGTTCAATCATTAGAAACCGATGTCACAGGAAGAGGAAGAATTAATATGTTCCTCTTGGAGGCCAAGTTCCAAACATTTTATTGTCTGATCACTGTTTATGTAAGATGTGTTGCACACTAGCACAAATGATATATAAATCTTTAGAAACAGAATCAAAACAGAGTCTTTTTTTAATTACTGTGATTGATATGAAAGCTGATGTTTCTAATAATGACCAATCACCTGATTAAAACACCATCAGCTGCTCTCTGTGCTGGATTTAAGGTTTGAGTTGTGTTTGAGGCTGATGTGAGACACACCAGAGCTTCTAGTTAGAACTTGTGACCTCTAGTGGAGGTTCTGCAAACTGCAGCCTGTGGCCACAGCAGGGAATAACTATCCCGAAGACACCATCCAACAACTCTGAGCAACACTGATCTTCTCAAATCAGAAAGTCACAGAAGACTTCCAGAGTATTTTACTGACTGAATCTGACTGGAGAGTTGTCGATTGAAGAGGAAATACTGTCAGCTGCGGATGGGCTGGATTTGGTGCCCACAAGGAGGACATGTTGTTGTACTTATCTTGACCCGGGACGTGAGAAGAACAGTCGCAGATACGTGAAAGCATTCAGAGAGTAAATATGAGAGGAGACACTTGGAAGAAGCCGTTTAAAGACACATTATTCCCACGCTGCATTTATGCCCCGCCCAAATTAATTCATTAAATAGTTCATTAAACCTGTATGAAACCTGTATAAAACTAGTGACAGGCATTACTAATGTTTCATTTTACTCCGTCTTTATTGAAGTACAAATATACAACTGATGCTACAAATGACTGACATCTCTTCATTGTAGAGACAACCCCCCCCCCCCCCCCCCCCCCCCCCCCCCCCAAAAAAAAAAAAAAAAAAACCAGAGGAAGTTACACAGGAAAGTGAATCAAACAAATCGCAGCCGGTCTGTCGGGTCTCCACCACACTGAGGCGTCTCGTACGCTCGTAGAACCTCTGCGAAGCCAGACTGTGCAGCGCTGCAAGCTTTCCAATGAAAAGTTGTGTCCAAGTGGGCCAAGTGTGAAATAACTCAGTCCAAATCCTGCTGCTTAAATCCAGACCCAGAGCTGAGCCTTCAGGATCCAGCAGCGGTGGGTCTGTAGAAGAACTTATGGATTTGCTGAGCTGCAGCTTGACCCACGATGGGCTCCAGCTCGGCGGGGGCGGCGTTGCAGAGCTGCCGGATGTTGGAAAAGTGCTGCAGCAGAGTTAGAGCTTTGACCCTGCCAACCCCGGGGACCTGCTGGACCAGAGCCAGGACCAGCGGGTCCAACAACTGGGACGAAGTTCTCCTCCTGAAGGGGTTGTCCCTGCCCTCCCCCTGAACCTGGAGTCAGTTAGAGCAGAATGGAAAATCAGCATCAGACAACAAAGTGAACCACTACGAGCTGTTTGGGATTTGGGTCACATGACTGGGTTATCATCGTGAACTCCACACCTGCAGACCGTGACCCCTGATTGCCTCCCATTGGCCGGTCTGTCTGTATATTCACTGGACCAGGTTCTTAGTGTTCACACCTGACTGAGTGAGTGTGTTCAGACTGAAAGAAGCTCTGCATTAAACAAACAGGCCAGTCTGAGTAACAGATGCAGTTTGAAGGCTTCTAATATATCAATAATAATCAATAACATCATATTTTAGAACACTATGAGGCAGGACTTTAACCTCTGGAAACATGAGGACACGGTTCGTGTCCCTTGTTGGATGAAATCACATTAAACAGTAGATGGACTGTAGGACGCCAACGAGCCTGCAGCCATTCACACATGGCAGCTAGAACACCGACACCCAAGGATGCTTCAACACCTCCTGAGCCACATTAGCCCTGCCGTGCTAACACAGAGGTCTTGTTGTTGTTGTTGGCTGGGGGGCAGAGGGGGTCTGAACACCTGATCACAGCACAGCTCGGACCTTTGGCGTCTCGCTGTGAGACTTGACACACGATGAAACGGACAGATGTGTGACTGCAAACATCCGTAGGAACGCTTCACTTTAACAAACTGGTGTGTGCTGGTTAAGAAATATCATGTGGAGGGAGATAAAAGTTCTCAGCTGGACAGTTTGTTGTTCCAGTTTCAGACCAGGGATCCAGGATCACACGCTCAAATGATCGGCAGCATTTCAGCAATAAACCAAAAGCTTCAAAAAGTTCAGGGAAGAATGTGATTGGAGAACTGGAATGTTTACAGACATCTGCATGTCAGAGAGCTTCTGCAGAAGAGACAGAAAATGATATTTATTAACTGACTGTGACACTGTCACATGATTTATCACAGTTTGTCTGCATGTTAGAGAGACATGGGACCAGGTCCAGGCCTGCGTCAGACTCTTCATGAAGGCAGCATCACAAGGAAAAGGTGCAAAGAAGCCTTTAAAACCTGGGAAACCATCACAATGAGCCTCTGTTCAAAGAATAATCAAACACTGATTCTGTTTGCTCACAAAGCAAAACTCAAGACATCTCAATAAAAACGACACATTGAACCAATGACAGCAGGTTTCCTGTGCTGTCCTCACCACTCACCATCTGAGCGATGAGCTGAGAGGCCTCGGCGTGCCCGCCGACCGGCAGCAGAGCCAGGCCCAGGTCGAACACCACGAACCTCTGCACCGCGGACAGGTACTGTTCACTGAGCCTGCCGGTCTCCACCAGGACCAGGTCCAGGAAGCTGGCGCCGCTCTGAGGAACAGGACGGACACGGTTCAGCACAGAGACGACCTCGCTCACATCTCCGTCGTTTCACTCACGTTTCGGTAGCGAACCAGCTTCCTCTTGTAGCCGTCTCCTGCCACGATGTCGCACTCGGACAGGTAGAGGACGCGGCCTTTGTTGGGCAGGTGGAAATCCGCCACGCCGAGCTCGTTCTCAAAGAGGATTTTCACACCTCCACCTGCAGCGGACACACAGCTTCTTTATGAGAACATTGTCTTTACATCGACAGTGAAAAACTGCAATTCTGGAAACTCAGATTCAGAGGAGGATGTTGTTCAATGTGCCGGGGTGCGTTTTCTATTTACATCCCATATTACAGGCCACTAACACAGCAGGTGGAGGAGGAGGTACCTGTAATGAACCTGTGTTCAGGTGTAGAGCTGCAAACACCAACTGTGTCAGCGGCTAAACAACATGTCAATGATCTCTGGACTGTTTCACACAGAAAATGATTTATTACCGTTCGTTTGGTCAAAACGCCAAAACACAAAAAGATGAACTTTGATGGTTTTATTGAACATTATTTTGGTGGATGGCTGTCACACAGAAGTCCATCCACATCTTATAATACTCATAATATTCATCTGATGGCCATAAAACAACAATACTGAACAGATCAGGAGACTCTAAAGTGCAAAACCTTCAGATCGGCTTTCATATATTATATTAAATCATAATTTCATGAAGAGTTAGAGCAGGTCTGAATGGCCTCTGGGACTGTCTCCATCTGTGAGGGCGCAGGCGGCCGCTGACGGGACATCACGACGGTTGTTATTGAGGTTTTTCAGTAAAATACTAAATTACCTTTCAAGCTTTGAATAAGAGCCGATTTTCTCCACTTCTCGCCGGCGATAACGTGTCCGTACGGCGGAACCGCGTTCAGCACAACCGCCGCTTTAGAGTCCATCGCTTCATTCAGACATGTCTGCCGCTGTCCACCCTGACTCTAACGTTAACTCCACCCCTCTGTTCCCGCCAAACCGCCCGAATCTCTTCCTCGTCTTCTTTGTTGGTGCAGGAAAGGAGACGCTCCTCTCGCTCTGTCGCCCCCTGTAGAACCACAGGGAACACACATCCTCCACTAGCTGACCTGCACAACTGTGTCACACGTTCAACACACAAGTTCATAAGCTTGTACTTACTTGCACAATTTTTCACAGGCTTTTGATATATTAAAAAGTAGACAATAAGACAATTTGGCTGAATGGTTTATTGGATAATCATTTAAACTGACTGAGAGTCATGTCATCAATAAAAAAACCTTTTGAAATAACTATCATGTCTACATAAGAACACAGAATAACACAACGGGACAACCTGATTCCTCCTTTAATGAATGAATGAATGAGATAAAGTTCTTTATTTTTTCAAATGCCAACAAATCAACAAAAAGACAAAAACTAACAATAAACAGATGCCATGAACAGTATTGTGTGGAGATAAGTTTAATGCATCTTATTCCTCTGGTGACAATAAGAAGCTTGTAGAAAAACACTGAGTTAATGCTTTAAACCTGTATTTATTCTACTGTAAAGTTAAGAAGATATCCACAACATGTGTCCACACTCTACGACGGTATCACATAGACACTAGTATCATGGTTTTATTCCTATACTTAATTGTTGCTAAATATTCACACAGAGAGAAATGTTCAAAGCCAAGACTCTCTTTTTTACACTGCTGAAAAAATCCAGCGAGATATATTTGTTGTCTTGCAAAACTTGGGATGTGTACAAGAATGTAAATGAAAAGCTCTGCGGTTTGAACAACAACACATGCAATCAGAGCAGCAATAAACAGCCAACCGTCAACTAATTTGATAACTGATTTATCATTTCAGTCTTTTGCCAGACTTTCTCTAGCTCCAGCCTCAACTTATTGCTACTTTCATTGTAATTTGCATGTCTTTGAAAAAACAAGATATAATTTTGGGCTCTGGGGAGCTGAAATGAGCATTTTGTTTGGTCTAAAAGATGGAGGAGGTTAATATTTCCTTGCCAGTATTTCCCAAAGTGTTCCCACAGGAGATAAATATTCTCACCAGCATGTTCTGGGTTTATCCTGGGCTCTCCTCACAGTTACAGATGTATTGTCTAACAGTGTCCACATTATTTAAGCAGAGATCCTTGGAAGTTTGTTAGCAAAGCGCAGACTGTCAACAGCTGGTTGACTGACCCACAGAGTGCAGCGGGAACACTATCAAAGATATGGTACTCTGTGACGCGACTGAGCACCTTCTCTATGTGGATTTTCAAGTGGCTGATGTGGCGTGCATGTGCTGTATTGTCCTGATTGAACTGTCTGTTTGGCCTGGAGGAGGTCGGGATGACAAAGCGGACACCAATCACATCCAGGACGTCTTCGACCTCGAAGCTCTTGTCGGCCATCACTTCATCACCCGGCTCCAGGAGGTTTAAAACCCCCGACTTCAAGACGATGTCTCTATCTGAGATGGAGGCTGCATAGACGCTGCTGACAAAGCTGACTGAGCCGGAGGGAGTGATGCCCACCAGAGACTTGACTGTGGGGGACTCTCTATGATGAGACGCATTCATCCTGCATGTTGCCATTTGGATGGGGACCTCAATGAAGTCCAGCACCACCCGTGTTTTGGGGAAGGTCATTCTGAAGAACTGCGGCATGAGCTCGTCTACGGTCTGTCTACTCGGCCATATGGGTAGCGTTCCCAGCATGAAGAACAGGTAGTGGCACCATGTTACGCAGGTTGTTTGGACAATGACCTCTGACAGCTGGAACTGCGTTGATATGTCAAAAGGAAGGAAGCCCCGCCTCACAAAGCAAAGGAACAGGAACAGCTGATCAAACAGACACAGGTGCTGTGCCTTGAAGCCAGCGTCCACACTGTGTTCAGTGCGATTCAGCTTTACAGTGTGACTCCATTTCCATATAGTCTCTGGTGTCGGCCGCAGAGCTAGGTAGAACGCTCTGAGTGTGCTGTAGTCTTTAAAACCAGTGTAAAACATGATGAGCTCCGGGTCGTACTGGAAGCGCTGCAGAAAGAACTGCTCGCTGTTCAGGCCTCGGCTGTTTGCTTCCAGCCGACTGAGCTCCACCTGCGCGGCCTGCAGCTGCTCTTTGGCACGGGGGGGCTTCTTCCCGTAGCTGTGATCGTGAAGAATCTCTGAGGCCTCGTCACTGTGTGCCACAAAGCAAACGGAGGAGAGAAGACAGTAAGTGTACGAGCAGGTCGACACAGGAAACTCCAACAAAACGTCTGCATCCCTACGACACACTGCTTTCAATGCAAAGGCTCAGAATGGTCAGTAAAACCGGTTTACATTGTAAACTGATCACATCACATATTTTATATACATTTCAACCTGAAAAGTAAAAACTATAAAACTATATAAAACTGTGCCGGTTTATAAGATGTGCATATAAATACTGAGATTGTCCCAGTACAGTGTGCAGCTTGCAGACCTTCAGTTCTTCATACTGACTGTTGCCCTTTCAGCATCAGTGGTGGCTCGCAGTCTTTAGTAAGAGCTGTGGATGAGCCTCTAATTTTACATCAGTCTTCGATGATGTAATGTCTGTGAAGTACTACAGCTACACAGAACTCAGGCACCTGAGAAGTTTTAACCTCTCATGTATGCTACCTCTGCTTGTACATGACTTCTGCTGGAGGACGGGTTCAGGACTAGGTGTAGTGCACATCTGCCAGGTGGCACACCCATGAACGTGCACCATACATTCAGGCAATCAGAACGACGTCTGTGATTCTTTAAGATGTGTAAATCAACTGTCTTTCAATGTTATGCAAAAACATGCTGTTACTGCAAATGACAAGTACAAAACAGTCTCATACTCCGTCATATCATATCATATTATAACGTAATGTTCCAAACAGCAGGCGTTAGAATGTAAAGTAGAACCAACATGTGAATCTTCTTCTCTTCTTCATTTTTTCACCCTTATAGATTTTAGTATCTGCTGTTACAGGAGGACTGTCACTGGCTCAGGTGGGGTGAGTAAACCAGGGGCTAAACCCGAGGAATAAAGGACAGAGGAGATCTGGTCCAGACCCAGCGGGGTCTGTGTAATGGGAGTGTTGGATCATGTAGCAGCGAAGAGTCAAAGAGAGGAAAAGTATTAACTCTACAATCATGTGTGACACGGCTAGCACGGTTAGCACTGTTAGCACGGTTAGCACCATCACTAGACGATGCGGACTCAGTTCCCGGTCTGCAAGGGTCCGAAGAACTTCACCCAGACCCAAAACTAAGACCGACGAAAGACCAAAACGGGAGAAACGTTACGTTTTGACTAAACTTGTGTGGGTGTGAACTGGTCCTGCAGTCCACAGGTCCACAGACTTACTTCCAGTCGTCTTCGGACTCTGGACTTGTTGCCTTCAGGTCCTGAGGGTCCCTGACGAGAAACGACAGTTCACATTCAGTCCAGCATGTTTACATCCACATACCGGACGTCCATGCTGCAGATGTGGATAAAATACCTCTGGATGATGTTCAGGTTTCTCCGCTCCATTGGTCCACGGCCAGCAAACACGGTGGGCACCTGCCCCTCTTCTCGGAGATGTGACTTTGCAGTCCTCCGTGAAGTGTCTCCCGCACACTTCAGAGTCCTCAGAGACCAGTATAGAGACGGACCCGGTTACTTCTGAGCTGGCTGCTCTCATGCAAAACTCCTCTGTAAACTTGGGGACTATGCTGGTTTGCTGTTGTGCTAACGGGATTACCTGGAAGTAGGGTTCGACGTCCTCCTCCACCGTCTGGATGTTATGAAGTCACGCCTGGAGGCGGAGGGGGTCCGTCGGGAAACGATGGAACGATAAAAGTATGAAAATCACAGTCTACTACACAGCTGTAAGCCATGACATGGTTCAGGACTGTTTATCTGAGAGCTACTCTGCGCTGCTGCTGCTGCTGCTGCTTCTTCTTCTTCTTCTTCTTCTTCTTCTTCTTCTCCTCCTTCTCCTTCTCCTTCTTCTAACGTCAGACCGCAAATCATCGTCAGCGTTGCATAGCGCCACCTCCTGTACCGGAGGGAGTAGGAATGATGGCGTTATCAGTCTGGTTGGCTGCTTTATTGGCTACATAGAAACTACATGCCCGATCTCTATGAAACTTAGTGGACGGTTGTAGCATGGGTCAAGGAAGAACCCATTCAAAACTGAGAGGGTCCAGGTGCGAACGATTAAATGCCCTAAAGCTTACAATGACCTGGATGAATGAGAATATTCACAGGCATGTTCATTATTGGATGATAAATGAAAAGTGATAGATTTTAGCAACATGACTAACACTTGTTAACACTTGTCTTGGTCACAAAATGTTAGGAATTTACAGAAAAACGAATGCTTAGCTCTGTGACTCTGCTGTATTGTTAGTACATGAGGGCTAAACTGGGCCCAGGTGCACACTGGATTTGGTACAGTTGGATGCAGCTGCCCTCTGGAGCTTTCACTGCAGTTTTTTATAGGTTAGAATGGAAAATGGCAGAAGGTGGTCTTTACTCTGCTATTGACTAAGTAAAAAAATAAAATACTCATGGGGAAAAATAATAATGGATCCACCCGGTCACCTGAGAGGTACCTGGTGTCTCCGCACTGACCTCTACCGGTAACAATAAGGATAGTCTCGGTGGAAGTAACGTTAACAGTAACGTTCGCGTGTTTCTCGTTTGAAATACGATTCTCCGACTGTTCCCGTTCAGACGCGCGAAAACAGGTAACGTTGTAAAGGGTTAAATTAGGTGGAAGCCAAACAGAGGAAATACATCACATTGTATGAATGCACACCTGTCAAATTCCACCTCACAGATTTTGTTGTAGATTTCAGTGAATTATCGTACCGACGGTAAGCTAACGTTAACGTCAGCTAGCTGCGTTAGCTAGCTCGTTAGCTAACAGGCGCTAATCAGTGTGAAGTATAAATTGTTAAATCAGTATTTGGCTGTCAGCCGTCAGTTGGACTTAACGTTACAGTAAAATGAAAGTGTTTTCGCTGCAGTGTCGGTGTTTGGTGTGAAGTGACGGACCCTCAAACGATGCTGACTATATCGCTGCTGAAGGTAAGCGAGTTTTTCCCTCAGTCGCTTGAAGCGTCAGTTCATTGAACGCCGCTGGTGCATTCAGATACACGTCAGTGAAGCTGGATAAACTGCGCTGCTGCTTGTTTGTTCGCGTGTTTCCTCTTTTTAAAACTTTGAAAGTTTCAGCGTTAGCTGTTCACCTAAAGGCATGCTTCAGACAACATTATAAAACTCACTGTGATGACACGATGCAACCAAACTTAAGACGAAAAAGATCATGTTGTAGTTGAAGAGTTTGCTCTGTGCCTGCTCTATATGGAAAGTGTCCTGAGACAACTTCTGTTGTGATTCGCGCTATATAAATAAAATGTCATTTAACTTTAAAAGTTTAAATTTAAAAGCTGTTAAGTGATCTGAAAAGTCCCCCGTAAATTACATTAGATCAGCAAATGGAGGCGCAAATAAGAACAATAAGGGTGATAATAAGAACAATTGGAAGAACAAGACAATAAGCAACAACAGAGCAAAAAAAATAACAGCAAAAAGATAAAACTAAGAGTTTAAGTGACCTTTTCCCTGCAGTAGTGGATCTGGATGTTTATAATCAGAGAAGAATGAAGATTATTGCACATAATAACTACACATTGGATTGTACAGTCTGACAGCGGAGGAATGAATGAATGACCTGCGGTAGTGCTCAATAGGAAGAACAAGAACAAAAGACGTACAAATAAAGGTGCAAATAGGAACAAACGGAGCAACAAATGACAACTGTGAAAGTTTAAAGTGTCTTTTGTCCAGCAGTAGTGGATTTGGATGTTTGGATGTCTGTGATCAGAGAGGAACTGAGGTTATTGGACATAATAACTCCACAGTTGTACAGTCTGACAGCGGTGGGAATGAAGGACCTGTGGTACCTTCCTGCAGTGGGGGGGTCTCAGTCGGCCACTGAAGGAGCTGCTCAGCTCCTCTGCAGTCCAGCAGTGGGTGGGAGCTGTTGTCCATGACGGCTGTGAGCTCGGCCAACAGCCTCCTCTCACCCACCTCCTCCACAGAGTCCAGTGGGCAGCCCCCGGCAGAGCTGGCCCTCCTCACCAGCTTGTTCAATGTGTCCTGTAATCAAATGTGTGTCTGGATTAGGTGCTTTGACCTTTAATGTGACTGTCTTTGTGACCTTCTGTGTATATTAATAACCAAAGCTATTCTGTTCTTACAAAGGGCAGCAGCGCCATTAATTTACCATCAGTGTGTCAATAACTGGGCAGTATTCAATCAGAAATGTAGTTTTTAAATTAAAATAATATGCAGGTGCAGTTTCTATCAGTGGTTCCCAAAGATTTGATCTCTGTTGATGCTCCACCTGTTGAAGTAGTAATGTTACATATATGTACATATAATACATATTATACAATTGATTAGACAATCACCAGCAACCACCAAATTAGGGGGTGTCAGTTCTGATAGTTGATTGGTCAAATGTGAGAGATTGCTGCTTCATATTCAGTATGTTTTGGATGTTTTTGGTCAGTAAGAGCAAGATTTTTTCCTTTTTTGCTTCATTGTCAACTAACTTGCCATAAGTGTGCAAAAACATAAACAGTGTATGTGGACCACTCTCTGAAGCGTGTCATTCTGAGACTGTGAGCATCAATATGATGATTTAACAGCCTCCAGTCTGCAGGGAAAGCTATCCATGTTACATTTATTACTCCGAGTGGTTGAGCTGTAACAAAACAAGGACGATAGGACTGGAAATATTGTGAACAGAGAGCGTGACCTGTAAAATTGGATGCAGTGCTGTCGCCTCTGGCCTCTGCAGGTTGAGAGTCCATCCTGTCTCTGGGGTCGGGTTGTTTGGGGTCCCGACAGAAACGCAGAGACTACACGACAGTATGACAATCTGCTGACCCAAATGAACCTCTTCTACCATGATGTCACTCATGACCTGCACAAGCTGAAGCCCACGCCATTAGAGGAGGGACAGGTAATGCAACACCTGATGATGGTCTGCACACCTGATCCAGCTGCAGGATGTGTTCTCGTTACAGCTTCATTGGACTGCAGGCGGGATGGGTTTGTGTGTGTGTTAAGTATTTCTGTATTTCCCCTCAGGTGTGTGTGGTGTACTGGTCAGTGATGAAGTCTTGGTGTAGAGCTGTGGTGGAATCGCTCATTGTGGACTCTGCTTCCTGTCGGGCTTGCTGCCTCCTTGTCGACCATGGAGTACAGCTCGTCGTCTCCTCAGACCAGTAAGACCAGAAGGGTACCGGTCTTCCTCAACACCAGACCAGTGCAGTTCCTCAGTGAAACGGTCACATGACTGGAGAAGCACATTAACGTTGCAAACAGGTCACCGTTCAAACCTAAACATGCTTTCACATGAACCTTTTCTCTCTCTGCACACTGAAGTGTTAAAGTCCAGGGACAGAACACCTCCTGCTGTAAAACATCAGATGAGCAGCACAAGTCTCAGTGAAGTTCTGTATCATACGCCGTCATTGATATGAACTTCATATTGATCACACTGTATCTGTAAAGTGCTTTTGTTATTTCATCAGTGACTTATACAAACAAACATGTGACTAAACAGACTCAGCAGGTTCCTTTAGGGTCTGTGAACAGACATCACTCAATTAAAGGACTCCTTTTATCAGATATACCACGATGGATTATCTTTGTTTTAAGGTAACAACGTTAAACCAATTTACTGTCTGTGAAGGTTCTCCTTCATCCACGAGGTCAGGGTACTCCGAAGTGCTTCCTACAGGCTTAGAAATCAAGATAACTGATGTGTGTGTGTGTGTGTGTGTGTGTGTGTCTGTTTGTGTGTGTGTGTGTGTGTGTGTGTGTGTGTGTGTGTGTGTGTGTGTGTGTGTGTCTGTTTGTGTGTGTGTGTGTGCCTGTTTGTGTGTGTGTGTGTGTGTGTGCCGGTTTGTGTGTGTGTGTGTGTGTGTGTTTGTGTGTTTGTGTGTTTGTGTGTGTGTGTGTGTGTGTGTGTGTGCCGGTTTGTGTGTGTGTGTGTGTGTGTGTGCGTGCCTGTTTGTGTGTGTGTGTGTGTGTGTGTGTGTGTGTGTGTGTCAGTGTTACATTGTGCTTCGTTTGGTTTGTGACTCTTGGGTTCTTGTCTCGGTCTCTCGAGGATCCGAGTTGCCTTGCAGAACTTTTTGCGGTTGCCTTTCTGGGTGAGGAGGTTCCACCTGTCAGGAATCAGACCAACAACCCTGCGAGTGTCAGTGTGCGAGGAGAAGGCGGAGCTAATGTAAGACGGCTGGCCGCTGACCTCTGCACTGTTGATGGGTTTGTGGTATCCACATTCCTCTCCCTGCTTCGTCTGTGTGGTGTGAAGTTTACAGACACAGTGTTTGTACTGTGATGTTCCCTCTGCAGTCCATCCACTCAGTGGGACAGCTCTGCTACACTCTACCTGCGCAGCCTGCTGAAAGGTGACCAACCATAGATGAACAACTGCAGAGTCTTGTAGATTTTACCTCTGAAGTACCTGAACTGTTGTGTGAGATTGATGTTTATAATCGTTTGAAAATGTGCTTCCTTCCATCAGTGTCGTCTTGGGCAGAGGCCGTGTTGCTTGAACCTGAGTCAGACTCCACCTCCATTGAACTCTACCTGACTGTAGGCAACATCAAGGTGAACTTTGACTGTGGTCACGTCTTAACACAGAGCTCTATATAGACAGAAAGACAGATAAGATCAGACATCAGATCTGCTGCTTTCACGTGAACGTTCACGTCTCCTGGAAACAAACCTGACTAATACTGTTGACAGCATCCAGCTTTGATTGGCCCATCTCATGTGTTGCTTGTGCTTAATAGATGTTGTGTTTTCTGTTTGCATTTACATTTTGTTTGCTGATTTTTCAGATCTGCGTGAATGACGATCTGGTGGCAAAGAAGTTTGCGCTTTACATCAGAGAGTCAGCTGATGGCAGCGGGCTGGATGAGGTGGACCAGTTTCCCATCATGTTACCCTCCAGCATCTTAACCCAGACTGTCTGCACGAGCTCAAACAAGCCGGCAGCACAAACCCAGCCTCCTGGTAATAATACTACTAACAACAATAATAAAAACTTTATTTGTATAGAACCTTTCATACAGGAATTGCAGCTCAAAGTGCTTCACAAAAAAGAAATCACATGAACCAAGTGAGGGACAGAAAGGACATAAAAACAGAGTTACCCTCCTCAGAAACTGTAAATGAACACCTCAGATGAGAGCCCACAGAAATGCTTCACAGAGCTCGAGTAGCAGGCACATCTCAACTCAGCTGTTCAGAGGAGACTGGATCAGGACTTCATGGTCGAATTGCTGCAAAGAAACCTCTACTGAGGAAGAACAACAACAAAAAGAGACTCGTCTGGGCCGAGAAACACAAGGAGCGGACGTCAGACCAGTGGAAATCTGTACCGTGGTCTGATGAGTCCACATTTGAACCATGTCTTTGTGAGACGCAGAAAAGGTGAGCGGACTGTTTCAACGTGTCTGCTTCCCACCATGAAGCATGGAGGAGGAGGTGTGGTGCTGTGGGGGGGCTTTGCAGGTGACGCTGTTGGTGATTTATTCAAAATTGAAGGCACACTGAACCAGCATGGCTACCACGGCGTCCTGCAGCGACATGCCATCCTGTCCGGTCTGCGTTTAGTTGGACGATCATTTATTTTTAACAGGCCAGTGACCTCAAACACACCCCCAGGCTGTGTGAGGGCTATCTGACCCAGAAGGATGGTGATGGAGGGCTGCGGCAGATGACCTGGCCTCCACAGTCACCAGACCTGAACCCAGGTCACAAGGTTTGGGATGAGCCAACAGCTGCTCAGCACCTCTGAGAGCTCCATCAACACTGTTGGAAAACCTTTCCAGGTGACGACCTCATGAAGCTGACTGAGAGAAGGCCGAGAGTGTGTGAAGCTGTCATCAGAGCAAAACGAGGCTACTTCAAAGAATATAAATATAAAACTGTTTCTGTTTTATTTCACTCTTTTTTGTTTAGTACATAATAAATCCATCCATATGTGTTCCTTCATAGAGTTGATATGGCCAGTATGAATCTACAATGTAGAAAGTAATAAAACATGTCAGAGTAATACAAAATATGATGATATTCATCACTTTTCCACAGCCGTCCTGTGAGTCCAGCAGCTGGACTCTGATTTCCAGCAGAGACTGGGATCTTGGTTTCCGTCAGACTGCAGCAGTTTCATTTTTTGGAGGACAAACTGGCTGGCGTTTTCTGATTCTCCCGTCTGAGGAGACGCTGCCACATGACGCCCAAATATGATCCCTTCTAACAGTAAAGTCTTTCTTGACAGGTTATTTTTGACAAATTACATTGTTAACAAAAGGTGTCGTCACTTTCAGAGCATTTTCAACCACGCAGACAAACATTCTGAATCAGAATCAGTGTGTACAGACATGGACTTTGACTCCGGTTTAATCGTTGCACTCATTTGACTTCCATTCATAAAAAAAGACAAACAGTAAGTTAAGTGCTGCAAAAAGTGCTGACTCGTGACTGTGCACCAACACAGTCCCTCTCAACACAACACTCTCTGAATGTGCCCCCCCAATGACCAGTGTTTCTGCTGTGGAGAGGGAAGCAGCGCCTATACTTCCTCCACAGATTAAAGAGAGCCAGAGCCTCGGCGCCCATCATGTGTTCTTTGTACCAAGGCTCCATTGACAGTATCCTGACCAGCTGGTGTTAAAGCTGCACCGCCCCTGACCACAAGCCTCTGCAGCTGGAAAGACCTCTGGGGCCTGACTGTCCTCCCTCCTGGACATCCTCAACAGTCAGCACAGTGGACGACTGAGGATCAACTCTGCATGTCCTGTACATGTGGACAATAAAGTTGACTTGAAATATAAAATTACATTACAGTGTATATGAAGATTGATGTGGTAATGAACAGTTCTTACATTGTGCAGCAGAATTTTTCCTGACTAATAAACAGACAGCTTTGCTCTTAACAGGTGCCTCCCGAGCCTGTGAGCTGTCTGTCGGTTAAATGTGATGGTTTTTATCTCTTCATGTGATTCATCTTTAATTCCAGTAAGGATTGTTTTAGTGTCATGAATCTGTTTAACATTCACCCTGACTCTATTCTGTTGAACCCCCAGTGATATCACAGAGTGTGGCTGCTGCCAGCGCAGGTGATTGGCTGATGGCTCCCTCTGCACTTCAGGTATGCAGCTCTGCCCACTGCGTTACTGTCAGTTCTACTGTGAACATCCACACATCCTCAACTCTGACCGATCTGCTGCCTTAGAGCCAACAACATGAGCTGAAGACCTCTGAGGAAGGCAGCGGGTCAAAGGTCACAGAAGAGCCGCTGTCTCCAGGCAGCCAATCAGAGACTGATTCAGACACGGATGCTGCACAGAGGTGAGTGCACCTTTGGTTCAGGTGTGCGGCCTCCTGTTGGAACAGACTAATGAGTGAGGATGAGTCATGGTATCTAGTTTTCTGATCTAAGATAATTGAGCTGTTTTCTTATGAAGTTCCTCCTCAGAGGACACAGACTCGTCTCTGCCTGCAGCTCTGACCAAAAACCTCCATCTGTTTAGGCGACCTTGCGAGCGTCCTGCGTGGCAGCTCGCCGCCATCGGTGTGGAGTGTGTTTGTGTAGGAATGGGTCAATGAGAGGCCAGTTGTAAAGTATTGGGAAAGAAATGTGAACATTAGCAGCAGCTCTGTGTGCTTTGACACAGTGCAGTCATATAATGTAGTTTACAGTTAAAAACACTTCCTCAGTGCAGTACCTCTTTAAGTACAGATTTCAGTTACTTTACATGAGTATTTCTATTTTCTGCTTCTTTATATTTCCACTTCATCTCAGAAGCTTGACAGCTTTAGATACTTACTACTTTTCAGATTCAGACTAAGAATACAAAACTCAGTAAATAAATGACGATACTTTTATATCAATAAAGATAACACTATAGATAATACTTTAGACTCTTCAGTCGTCAGCGTTTGCCTTGATGGCAGCTTTGTTCTCATTCTCAGCAGCATCAGGAGGTCATCAGCTGGAATGATTTTCAGTTAACAGGTGTGACTTCTTTCCATGGAGTCTGTTTGGAAAAGGACGAGCGCTTTCAAAAACCACTTAGCAGGTGTTTTTTGAAAGTGTTTTTGAATGATCGGTTGCTTCTCACAGCTGTGACACCTAAACCACGGCAGTCGCTGTCAGTAGCTCCACATAGGACTCTGATCGGTCCAAACCGATCAGAGTCCCAGACTTGATTTCAGCTTCGTGTCTTGTCACCTTTTTCATTACTGTGGAATTTGCAGGTGTGCAGTATGATTGGTTGATACTGACAGAGCACTTCTGGTGCCCACAGGTCCCTGAAGTTTCTGAATCCTGGTAGCAGCTGCCAGCAGGCAGCTCCCAGTGTGAGTACATCTACACAGAGAAGTGTTTCTCAAGATACATGGCAGAGCTCTCAAGAACTGAAGCCAGGAGACTGTCGCCATGAAGAGAAGACTGCGGCCCCCGGCACCTGCACAGGACAGGAAGTGTATGCTACCAGCGCACCTTCAACTATTCAGTTAATTGACTGAAACTTCATTGGGGTGGAATTAAAGTTGCAGGGGAAATTGTAGAAGAATTAAATGTGATTCATCGTTCTGTACGACACTTAATGCACAGTGACATTACAGGATACAAGGAGTCAAAACTTGTTCTGCTTCTCAGACTCATAACTCTGAGAAGCAGACATCACTTGTTGATGTCATTCAGTGTGACTTACACTTCCAGACCATGTTGTTGACTCTGATTTCCATCAAATGAACGGGCAGAAATCCTCTTAGAGATCATAGTTGGTTTTCTGCAGTGTCAAAGTAATCCAGTGATAGTTGTCTGTACATCCATGGATACACAACATGAGGCTCACATCCACTTAAAATACAAGGACGTTGATCCGGACGGGACCCACATCTGGACAGTAATTAAATCACTGATCAGTAAAGGTAATGTTAAAGTCAACCCACTCACCCTGGAGAAGTTAATTCTGTCCAAATGGAGCTTTTAGTCTTTAATTGATTGTCACTCATCACTTTGTCACATACTGTGATTGAAATGTATCACCTTGTGTTAGCAGAGGCTGTGTAGCAAAACTACTGCTTTGGTAATTGATTAGTGTAACTGTAGATGAAATATTTCCGCTGCATGTCGTGTCACACAGATTAATGCCTTCACACAGCAGTGAGCCTGTAACACAGCACCAGCCAGCATTGCTTAGTGTGAGGCGAGGAAGCTGGCAGGTTACTGATTGATGCTTTGGTGAGCTGCTGTGAGCTGATGGTCTCCGCTCTCACTTCATCCCTCAGCACTCAGAATGGATCGGTGCAGTCAGGCCCAGCAGAGATGTGCAGGAGTGAAGAGGACTGGGTCTGTTCACGGTGAGCTGCAGCTCACATGAGTCAGTGTGCATCAACAAATGTGGGACAGGACAGTGTTTGTTCCCTGTAGAGAGCACTGACTGCTAATTTACGTTGAGAAAGTGAAGAGAAATTACAAATAACATCCTAACTGAAAGAAATAGCCTGATTGCATGTAAGTTCAGAAAACTTGAATAGATTCCAAGGCAAAATGAATGTGAGTCTGCTGGTAAAATCTTCTTTTCTTAAATAATATCTGAGGCGTATGAATACTGACTGCTGTGTTCAATGCAGCCTTTTGGAGTGGTTGAACCCTGAGCCTCTGAACCACCATCCAGATGCTGCATACGATGTGGTACGTTCTCTCAGTTCATTTTAAACTTAAGCAAAATGTTTTTGAGTTGTGGTCTGAAGGTTGTTGGTGCCTGTTGAGGCTGAACTGAATCCATCGAGCTGCAGAGGGAGACTGTTGTTTCTCTGTCAGGCTGTAAATACACGGCAGGTCGAGAAAACACTCATTAGGTTGTGTGCTTCTTTTCTACACGACAGTGCCTTCGTGCTTTATGTTTGTGGAGGTAATGTTTATTTCAGCTGAGGTGATCCTTTTCCACTATAAAACACTGGTGGAAACCCCCAAAATTAAGGTTTTTCCAACTTAGTTTAGTTGATGTGTTGCATCATCTTTGCTGCAGAGTCTGAAGTTTCAGTGTCATGACTGAGCATTGATCTTTATTATGTGATCGCCATAGTTACTGTCTCATTTGTCTCCTGACTGTCCTCAGGTAGTTCCTAATGAGCATAAGAAGAGTGGTGTTCTGGTGCACTCTGCCCTCCCAGTGGAGCCCTGCAGCAGTCTGGACGATGCCCCCATCACTGAGGGTCTCCGCTGGGTAAAACACACAAACAAGTTTTGTTTAAGGCCATGTAGATTTGAAAATGAGGAAAATCTAAAAACAGACGTGAAACGATGTGTTTTAGAAAGTTCACTCACTGACGTTTACTCACAGGTCGAACTGAAAATTGTTTTACTGTTCACAGGTTTTAAAATGTACAAATTTACTTAAGTCTGGAAAATTATGAAAAAATACAAACTTCTAAAAAACAGTGCAAATTGTTCTGAAGTGCGAGTTTAAGTGCAGGGAAGGAAAGAATGCAGACAGACAGGTTGACAAATCTAAAGGTGCGTTTTGATGACCAACGCTGAACAGACCTGCAGGAGCAGAAACAAATGGCGTGACAAGAAGAGGAAACAAAGGAAGGGACGAGGGAACGAGTGCAGACGGCCTCACAAACACTGTGTTGTTACTATGACGACTGCTCTTTTCCATCTGGATTCTGCTGTTTGTAAATCCATTATTAAGTCAGTGTGTAAAGTTCTCACTAAAGTCGAGTTTTCTGCGAGTTTTCACTCAGTAACCGCTCTGCCCCCAGGTGTTGCAGAGGAAACAGTACTCTCTGTCTCCAGCTGACTCTTACAGCTGGCCAGCTGTGGCTCGAGGATCCAACACTGTCATCATCTCCCAAAATGCTGACCAGCCACGCAGCTACCTCACCCCTCTCCTCACCCACATCCTGCTCAACTCTGTCTTCACCTCCAGCACAGGGGTGAGTACATCAACACCAGGCAGGAGGCCATTTATTACATTTATTATATCAGATGAAAGGCTTCCTCATCTGATTTTTATATTAAACATTACTGAATTCAAATCCTAAAATACAGTGGCACCCCTGCCTTTACACAGAGCCTTCATTTCATTCACTGTGCTGTTTTAATTATTGATGTTTCAAACATACATCAAAGTGACATCAGTCTTGGAGATCATGAGAAACATGACATCTGTTTTGGGGTTTCAGGCAGCTGCTTTGGTCCATTACTGCTTTCACTATGCATGCTGCTGCTGGGTGGTGTCATTAGAAAGAACAATGTATGTTTCCATGGTTATGTAGACAACTGTACATCTGTGTTGAACCAAATGATGCTGCAACTCTAGACTCCATTACTAACTGTCTGTTGGCAATAAATCAATGGATGAGCAAGATTTCTGGAGGACAAAACTGAAATCCTACTAGTCGGCTCTAAAAACAAAAGAGAAATGCTGTTAAATCTGGGAGATTAGCTCCCTGGATTAAATCTGTGGTTGTAGTCTTGGTGTTCTCCTGGATTCAGATCTGAGCTGCAAGGTGACCAAAACTTTGTTTTTCCACCTAAGAAACTGCCAAAGTGCCACCATTTATAAGTCAAAAAGATGCTGAAAACTGATTCGTGTCATTATTTCAAGCCGACTTGAGAACACATTATTTACTGACGTGAAGGAACGAGCTACATTGCTAACTCCATTGTTCACTATTTGCCTTGAAGATCACTGCGATCATCTGCTGCTGGTTTGTTGGAGGTTTCCAGCAGCTGAAAGAAAATCAGGGCTCCAGTCTTTGTCAGTGACGCCCCAGCTACTAAAATGTTCTACTCGTAAAATGTTTGAATGGTTGTAGTGTACTCTAATAGTTCTGTATTCACATCGGAACCATCACCAAGTCGTCGCCCCAGCACTTTCCTCTCTGCACTAACAACAGAAACCTCCAGACAACATCGAGTGGAGGCACTCTGGACCCACAGGGTAATGAAACATCAGTCATATAAAAGCAGTGAAGGCAGAGGTGAGCTGGTTAGAGTATGTGCTAGTATGGACATGAAATACGTCTTAAATTTTATTCATAATGGTCTTACAAAGTTCTAGATTTAACTTGTTGAAAGCGGCAGAAATGCAGCTTTAACCAGCTACAGTATGACTTTCCTGATTAAAATTCAGATTCACAAAACTTTATTGATCCCTGCGGGGAGATTGCTTTGTTGCAGTACAAGTTGCTTAGCACGCAGTTAGAAAAAAGGATGAAATACTTCCAAAAGGGAAAAGTTACAAACTACCATAGAGATGCCATAACCATAGCACTAATAATAACATAACCCTAACAATAACCATAACAATAACCATAACACAAATAATAACCACAACACTAATAATAACCATAACACTAACAATAACCATAACACTAACAATAACCATGACGCTAACAATAACCATAACACTAACAATAACCATGACGCTAACAATAACCATAACACTAACAATAACCACAACACTAATAATAACCATAACACTAATAATAACCATAACACTAACAATAACCATAACGCTAACAATAACCATAACACTAACAATAACCATGACGCTAACAATAACCATAACACTAACAATAACCATAACGCTAACAATAACCACAACACTAACAATAACCACGACACTAACAATAACCACAACGCTAACAATAACCACGACGCTAACAATAACCACGACGCTAACAATAATCATAACGCTAACAATAACCATAACGCTAACAATAACCATGACGCTAACAATAACCATGACGCTAACAATAATCATAACACTAACAATAACCATAACACGAATAATAATCATAAAAATGTGCAAATGGTAAATAATATACAAGAATTTAAGAGTGAAGAGAAAAAAAAGCACAATATAGTAAAAGTTCTGATGATCACAGTAAAACAGAAGGAAAGAGGAGGAGTTATAAGGCTGAGGGAAGGACCTCCTGTGGACCACTTAGTCACTCTGAGTCTCTGGCTGAATGGTCTCCTCTGGCTGACCAGAACACTATGTGGGGGGTGGGAGACGAGAGGAGTTTTGACAACATCCTCTTTTATGTGACTACATTCAGAGAGTCCAGCCTCACCCCCAGGACTGAGCTGGCCTTCTGGGTCAGGTTATTGAGTCTGTTGGAGTCGGCCACCTTCAGGCTCCTGCCTCAGCAGACCACAGCGCAGAAAAAGGCACCGGCCACCACAGACTCATAAAACAGCCCCAGCATGGTGCCGTAGACACTGAAGGACCGGAGTCTCTGCAGGAAAAAGAGCTCTTCTGACACTTTTTGTGGAGAGCTGCAGAGTTCCTGGTCCAGTCTGCTGTTCCGTTGGACAACCAAGTTTTCGAACTCCTGTACAGTCTCCACCATGTCTCCCGAACTGAAACTGGACTGGTGGTAGTCTTGGATTATTATTATTATTAATGATTGATTTTTGAATATTTAATGTCTGTGTTGATGTTTTTGTGTCCAGCCCATAGCGGTGCTGCTGTGTCCAGGCAGGGAGAAGGTCCAGGTAGTGTTTGACCTGCTGGAGGAGATGAAGGTCACCCAGGTCCTACACCCCATCATGGTTCTGCTGGGTGTCGGCAAAGATGAGGCCAAGGCTTTTAGGATTCCCAAAAACTGTGAGTGGAGCACAGTCTCAGTTATGTGAGTCCACTAGACGTCAGTTAATGATTCTACATTTGTGAGGTTATGATAGAAAATCTCCAAATCTATCTATTTGTTCGTTGATTGGATTATTCCAAACTGAGGTAGTTAAAAACGGAGATATCCTCGATGTTCTGTCTATTTTTTACCAGGCCTGCTGTTAGTATCTACTCCATTCATTTTGGCCCGTCTGCTGTCCTGTCACTGCTTCCTGTTCCTGCGTCTCTACCACCTGGTGCTGGACGAGGCCGACCAACTCTTTACTCTCGCTCCAGACCAGGTCTGCTCTGAATTCACACCGAACAGCTCCTGAGCTACTGGAGCTGCTAACAGGCTGCCTTGTAATCATCAGCAAGATACTTTCCAGAGCTAACAGCAAAAAGAAAAGCTGCTGCTGCTGTCTGTCAGCTGTGGAAAACAGAGGTTTACAGAAGGGATTCAACAGTAGAGCTGCAACGATTAATCCATTAGTTGTCAACTATTGAATTATTGACAACTATTTTGCTAATCAATTAGTCAGTTTGAGTAATTAAAAAAATGTGAATATTTTCTTGTTTCTTCGCTCCTCTATGACAGCACACTGATTGTCTTGTGGACAAAACAAGACAATCAGTTTTTATTGATCCCAAGACTGGGAAATTATTTTCTGTTTGAAGAAACACATGCACCATGCAGTGAAACACACAGGAGCAGTGGGCTGCAATCAAGCGCCCGGGGAGCGTATTGGGGGGTTAAGTGCCTTGCTCAACCCAAATTTTCTGGCACTCTGGTGGGGAATTGAATTGAACCGGCGACCTTCCGATCACAAGCCGCTTCTCCAACCTCTAGGCCACGGCTGCCCCCAAAGCTTTTGGAAACACTGACACAGTCGATTGATTGATTGATTGATTGATTGATTGATTGATTGATTGATTGATTGATTGATTGAATCGAATCAAAGTGAAAATAATTGCTAGTTGCAGCTCTATTATGCAGACAGAAGTTTTAGTTGTCTTATTTGGCCCGCTGTCTGAACTGGCTACAACGAGCAGTATCCACAGGTGACAGCTGTCATTTCAATACAATGCCAGCGTGGATGATCAAACAGGACAAATGTCAGCACCTACTGAAGTTCTTAGTTATTCCATGAATATCTTGTTCTTTTATTCCCAAGTTTTTCTGTGCATGTCATTAAACATGAATATTCTGGTCAGATGGCGGCCATCCTGCAGCATTTCCAGAAGGTGACCTCCAGCGAGGAGAACGCTTCCTGTCCTCAGCAGCTCGTCGCTGTGGCGAAGAGATGGACGGGTCACATGGAGGGTTTGTTAGCCAAGCACATGCCATACCCCTGCGTTGTAGTGAGTGTTCCTGAGGAAGCGGCGCTCTATGCTAATGTTCAGCAGGTTGGTCTCAATGAGTTGTGCATCATTATGACTTTATGTTGTTGTCATGTTTCACATACAAACATTTTCTTTAGCTGCTAACAAAATTTATGAAGCAAAAAGTGCAGTTAAAAACTTTGTCCCTTAATTAACACTGATAAAACGAATAATCAAGATTGGCATTTATACCCAAGCCTTGAACGTCTTCATTTCATTTCACATCATCTGAAATGCACCAAAATGTCTAAAGAACTCCAGATATTTCTGTGTCTTCATGGTCAACACCGCCTGAGTTGTTGCTCAGCTGTATGTGATGAGATTTTCATTTTAAAGAAATGTTCGTCTTCCAACAGATCGTCCTCACGACCGTGGAGAGCAGTAAGATCTCAGGACTGTTGGGTGCGTTGGATTTCAACCCTGATGTCTGCCAGAAGACTTTGATTGTGTCCAACTCTGCTCAGGAGGTGGAAGATGTGTTCAAGGTGAAGTGAGTTTCAGTTATTCTGTACATCCGGGGTCCTCAAGCTTATTACTCAAAGGTCCTCAGAGGATTCCAGTTAGTTAGCTAATTAAAATAAACCAGTGACGCCTCCTGCATCTGATAGACGAGCTTCTGGTTTATTGGTTCTCGGTGACTATCTGTAGACCAGTTGACCAATAAAATACAGACTTTTTGATTCGTTGCAAAGGTTGGCGAGCTGATCAACAGTCACTCTCAGGACGGACATGCATTTCCTGAATTCACTAATGTTCAACGGCTGGTTGCAAATGTGGTGGGCTGGATGTGATCCGCAGGCCGCCAGCTGACGGTACGACTGTGTCCAGGTTGACTTTTAGTCTGGATGTGGACCCAGGTCTGGACTTTGAGAAGGCCTGTTGTACATGATGCTGTACATTACAGTGCTTAACATCTTTGATTTATTACAATATCAGCCCAACATCAGTGTTTGTCTTTTTTTTTTTTTTTGCTGTACTAAGAAACACATTCTTCCTGTAATGTGGCCCCAAAATAGCAGATACGTAACACCGGGGACACACAGGAGATCCAAAGATCACTATCGGTCAATCGTTGTGCAAGCAGTCAGACAGGCTTCAGCCAGCAATGGTCAGTAGAAGGTCTGAACAAGAAATCAAATTATGCAAATCACTCTCAAATCATATTCTCCAAATGTAAGAAAACATGGTTTTCCCTGTTTGCGATGTATAGCTTTAGCCAGTAATGGTCAGCTCAGCAGTTTAAAAGTTGATCTCCATCCATCAACTGAGCAGTGAGCTGCTCGTTGTTACGACTCGAGCAACGAGAACCAGGACCCAGATGCAGAGCGGAAAACAAAAGTACTTAACAATAACAAAGTACAACCCTGGGTGTCAACCCAGCTGTGGTGCAGGGGTCAAAGGAAGCTTGGGCACAGGAGGTGGATGGAGGGACTTTGGTCGTTGACCAGCCACCTCAGGGACTGGTCTTGGCAGGAGGCTAGCAGGCCGATGGCTAGCCCACACAGAGGCTGGGGCTGGCAGGGGGCTAGTGGGCCACTGACTGCAATGACTGGATGCTCAAATTAGGGCCAGGGTCACAATGACCAGATTCATGTCTAATAACCATCTGAATTAAAAATGTAGCAAATTACATAAATGATGTGCCGAGCCAGATGATAGTTTGACAGTGAAGGTGTGTCGCTGTGCTGGTGGATAGATGTGACCGGCTGAAACCTCAAGTTATAGTCACACAATGAAGGCAAAGAAATCATGAGTGAGCATGTGTGATGTCAAAAGGGATGGAGAGCATTGGATGCATATTTCATCATTTTAGAATCAGATAATGTACGACAAATGTAATTTATATCTTTAATAATACATTATCAGGGTGTTTTCTTGCCAAATTGGCTCACAGTGTGCTCTGTCTGAACAGCCTGACTGGTTAACATGAATACCCAAAGGAAGCGGTTAGCCCTCACGCCTCCCTGCTGTCATGCAGCACGACAAATAGCTTTTGTTTTCCAAGAGGGAAAACTCCTTCAGCACACTCCATCCACATGAACAGTGGAAAGAAAAACAAAGGGGAGTCTTCCTTCATGTACTGTGATCTTTTCTAATATTCAGGCTTTGAGCAACAAGTCAGGATTCTGCCTCAAGACCCACGAGGGGTTAACCCACCAGTTTGACTTTGTCATCCAGCAGTGGAGGAAAGACGTCGGCCCCAGGACTCATGTTACTCTGGGTAAACTGAGGATTTATCTGGGAACTGCTAACATGGAGAAGGTTTTCATTAACAGGAAAGATATCTGGACTAAACAATGCTGCTGGCCTTCTCACTTTTTCATGTTTGACCTTTGGCTTCTAGTGACCACCGATGAGTGTCTGAAGTGTCTGGGAATCAGAGATGCGACTTGTGTTGTCCACTACGGCTTCCCAGCTTCACCCAGAGTGTTCGGCAGCCGACTCTCCTGCATGGTCGAGAACTTCAGAGACCTCTCAGACCGAGTAAGAACGAGGGGGGGGGGGTGAATGTGGTGGATAAAATCTTCTGTTTCTGTATAAATGATCCATGCATTAACATAACCACAGTTTCAGTATCAGCGTTTGCCCGGGTGATTTCTTTTCTAAGGTTCCCCCCCAGGATCACAAAGAGAGCTGCCCTCCAGTCACCAGGTCCGTCCTGCTGATCTCTGAGAGGAACGCCACTCATGTAGTTGGGGTTCTGCGTTACCTGGTACGAACCAGCGCCCTGCTGCCCCCTGAGCTGCTGTCCTTTGCCCAGGGTGTCCATGTGGCCCGGGAGGACCAGAAGACCGACAGGCCCCTCTGTAGCTACCTGAAGAGCTTTGGAGTTTGCAGGTCGGCTTGTCCATTTCTTCAGATAATAGACTCCTCTGTGGTGAATGTTTTCATGTTTCTGTTGATGATGTGGTGATTCTCAGTATCTCCATCTCATTAATTAGATGGAGATAAATAGGACAATGTCAGGGAAAGCTTTATTGCTGATGTTGTCGTTGCTCCTTATTGCTGTTGTGTACTTCTCACTGATTTCGGGTCAGATTCCCATTTGTACCAGTGTGGTTGTTTTTGGTTTACAGGTAGAGAAATGCAGCTGAATTGAGGCGCAGTGATTTCCAGGTTGTGAAAGGAAAACAGGCAGAGCTGATGCAGAAGTTGGTGGGCGGTACCTGTGGGGGCTGACCTGTCAGAGCAGGCTGGGCTTTTCAGGAGGGGGCCCTTAAAGAGACAGGAGCTAAAAGTGTGTTAACAGTGTTAGACAGTGGATGAATAAAGGTCCCGCAGCAAAGTAACACACTGTGAGGAAAACAATAAACCATGAAAACTATTTCTTGTAGACAGCAGACAAGTATGAATGTGAAAACTGGTAATATGGGACCTATGTTGCTGGGCCTGGGAACGCCTCGGGGACCCCCTGAAGAGCTGGGCATCCCTGCTTAGACTGCTGCCCCAGTGACCCAGCCCTGCCCTGGATAAGCTGAAGAAAATGGATGGACGGATGAAATCTGTAAAAGACAGACAGAACTCTGATTTAGCTTTGTGATCTCACACAGTCGACACACCCAGCACTTTCCACCTGAAACAACTAGTCAGACATGTGGCTGCAGCTTCTTAAAGTCATCATCAAGAACATATTTATTTAATTCAGCTTTTCCCCTGAACAAGGGATCAATGGAAAAATGATTGAAAATAATAGAAGTACTGCTTTGCGTGCTGCACAGTCTAAACAGACTACACCAGTTAACACGTCCTGACCCAGACAGGATGAGCGTGTTGGTGTCATGAGGTGCTGTAGACCCCCGTGTGTTATGGTCCAGGTCTGGCTCGCTTTGGTTCATTACAGATGATCGTGTGTTTGTGTGTGTTTTCTTTTTCAGAGACAGTGACGTGTGTCCCGACCGCCACAGACTCATGTCCCACCTGGATCAGTCTGTGCTTCCTGCCGCGGGAGTCATAGACGTGAGGACGTTCATCGTTGTCTCTGCTTCAGTCCATCACTACACTTTTCATTCCAAATCATCATCAGACTCTTCTGCCCGGAGAACACACACGTTCTCCATGAACAGACATCCCGCAGATGAAGGATTAATTAGTGGTTAACCACGAGACATATGTGCAGCTCGAGCTTCACTCAGTTCACAGTGTCTCTTAGTTTAAACTCATTCCTTGATGTGATCATTTGATCCTCTGTCATCTGAAGCTCTTACACAGTTCCTGGCCTTCATCTTTACCAACTGGTCACAAAAATGTTGATTAAATCTGCTTTTTAATTTTAATAAGATGTTTCTAATGAAACAACCACAGTGTTGTTTGCTGCGCTGCAGTAAAGTTGGACCCGTGTCGTGTCCGGTGCTCCCAGGTCGTCCCTCTCTACATTAAGGCGGCATCGTCGTTCTACGGTCGCATTGTCGGGAAGGACGACGGAGATTTCCAGAACATGGTGTCTGAGATGACTTCTTACTATGCCGACAAGCAGCCTGGAGCCAAGGAGGTGCTGGAGGGAGGCCTGTATGCTGTGCAGGAGGACGAGGTCTATCACAGGTCTGACATGAAGCCTAAATACACCTTCAGGGGGGGATCACTGATCACACTACACGAGATGTCTCTCGACTCGAGGCTCAAATGTAAACTGCACATGTTCCGGCTGGTTTAATTAGATTTTGATTGAAATGCTTTTCATCATTTTTTTGTTCCTGTTTAAACTGAAACGTGTGGCGAGTATGAGCCTGTCTGATAAATGTGTGTCATGTGACTGCTCCCATCGGCAGGGTGAAGGTCCTGTCTGTCCCGGACAGGGGTGGCCGGCTGTTTTTCAGCATCTTTGTTCAGTTTATTGACGTGGGGAAGGAGAAGGAGGTCAAATCCTATCAGATCCTTCAGCTTCCGGAGCGGTTTCATTCTCTGCCCGGACAGGCCGTGGAGATCATCGTCTGCCGCGTCAAACCGGTTGACGCCGAGACCGACTGGCACCCCAAGGTTTCCCACTCACTCAGACACAAACTTATTAATACTGCAGTATTTTTAATCTCCTACTGAAACCTGCTGATGGTCAGATTATTTCAGTAGATTGAAAGTCCAGACATTTGTCTTTAAAGCCCACTGACAGTGATGCCATTATGTTGTTCAGATCTTAGAAACCCTGCAGCTCAGAAACTTATCTTTGACAATCTGAGTAAATGTCAGTCTTAGCTAAAGAAAGCTGGTGGACGCTGACAGCTGTGGTCTTTTCAGCTGGAAGACCTCGCTCCTTCTTACTCTGCTCATAAAATACTTCACTGATACTGAGTCTCGCTCCAGACTTCCTCTGAAAGGAGTTTGGTGTCTGGGGGGGGCGGGGACTCTTTCACTGCCGTCACTGTCATTTCTGTCTGCTGGTGTCTGTCAGAGCTTTGTTTGTGTGTGAAAGCATTAATTGCATCTCCCAGTGAATGTGTGACAGTAGACAGTGACTCAAATTAACAACCAAAACTCCTCAGTGAACCGCCTCATCAGAGGTCTGACAGCATTTTGTAACATTGTTATCATGATGGATTTTCCAGCTTTTTCTTGGGGGTGTTCATACTGATATAGGCTAATAAAAAAAGTAAAAGTATTAAAGTCTCTGCTGAGACATTTTCTAGGCTTTGAACCTCTGGACCTCTGGTGAAGGACTTCATCTAGTGATGAGATTGCAGATCGGGGATTATACACGAATGTAAACATACTTTAGAATATAATTTGCATGAATCCTTCACACTGGACCTTTAAGTTGGAAGGCCATGTTGCCAGTAAAATAAAAGACGTGATGTATCTCTTTGTGTAACATAAGACTGGGTGTTACAGCCATATTCACTGTGAGACAGAAATTATCATCACGAGTTGGTTAATATCTCTGGATGTATTTTCTAATCAGAGAGAAGGTTTTGTTAAATGAGTTGAGTAGGTTATTTTATACACACACAATTTCTCAATTAGTTTGTGCTGTTTTAATGTCAATGTACTGTCTGTAACACAGGATGAACTGTACTTGATATTAAACCTCGTGATTTCAAATGGCTTCACAAGCACATAACTAGTTTAATGATGAAAGTAAGACACAAACATCTGGCCCAGATGAAGCTGCTGCACATCTGGCCCAGATGAAGCTGCTGCACATCTGGCCCAGATGAAGCTGCTGCACATCTGGCCCAGATGAAGCTGCTGCACATCTGGCCCAGATGAAGCTGCTGCACATCTGGCCCAGATGAAGCTGCTGCACATCCAGGTCTTGCTGTGATTGATAGAGGTGGTTTCAGGAGAACTGGAGTGAGCTCATTTGGTAGAAACTGTTGATCAGCCTGAAAAATATCAAGTCTATAAATGTGTTTTAAGCCTCTTGACGCTGTTTCTCTGCGGCATCGAGAAACTACAAACTTCAGCATATTGTGACGAATGAAGTTCTTATTTATTTCAATTGTGAAAATGGTTCCTAATCTGAATTTAACTCTGCAGACAGCCAGCGTTAAATCTGCAGGTGTTGGTTATGGCTGGATTCTGTTTATCTTCATACTCTTGAACAGATCACTCATGTTTAAAGCAAGCAGTTGCATGTGGCTTATGTGATCGGACATTTTCTGGCTCACAGGTCACCAGAGTGATCAGCCAGAAAATCAGAGGCCTGCAGCACCGAGCGAGAGCTGTTTTGAGTCTGGGAAACACAGTGTTTGTTGATCCCATGGTAGGTCACCTGTCGCTCATCTCCTCGTTCAGTCAGCGGCTGAAATAAAGTGACTGAATCTGTCAGAGATCACAAGGTTTCCAAGGTTCTGTAGATCACTTTGTGCATTTTAAGGTGCTTTTAAGTCCAAAGTGGTTCAGAATGATTTGGTTTGAATTCCAGTCTGTGTAACAAGTCTAATGTGGACTGTTTCGGGTAAACTTGTTGTTTCCTGTTGTTTTTGTTTTTTTTTCAAGGTCCGTGTGACCCAGGTGCCAGGTATGTACTCACATGTACTGCTGGATTTATACATAAAAATACTTTTCTAACATATAACAGTCGTTATTGTATAGAAGTGTAAGACAAATCCACATAGAAAAAAACAAGGTTATTTCACATGTTGGGATGTTGTTTCATTTATACACAAACTGTGTGAACACATTGTGTGTTTTTAGAGTCACCTGATGTGGCTCCTTTCACAAATGCACAGGGAATAATCTGTAGCCAATCAGATGGCTGGGTTTCAGCCGATCATGTGTGTGTGGAGCCGAGTTCACACATGACAAACAGTTTGCAAATGCAGCCAAATAAAATAAAATAAAATAAAATTAATAAAAAATGCAAATTCTTTTAAATACATGTATTTGTGGAGCTCTGTTGATTTATTTAAATCTGTGTGTGTGTGTGTGTGTGTGTGTGTGTGTGTGTGTGTGTGTGTGTGTGTGTGTGTGTGTGTGTGCATGTGTGTGTGCATCTGAAACCTTTTTTAAATGTGGACTTGTTGTACTTTTATCTACAACAAAAACTTATTTTGTGCACCTGGAAAGTACATTAGTGTAAAGACTGATCTGACTCCCCAGGTATGAAAACTGTGATCAATGAATACAACGTGCAGTCAGAGATCCTGAAGACCGGGATGGGAATCAGCAATCTGGAGCATCTGGACTTGCTGAGGGCACTCTGCCAGGAGAGCAAGACCGGCAGCGGCGAGGAGGCCGGCCACCTTTCTGGGTGAGGAAGCACTCAGCCTCCTCACGGGTCAGATTATTTCAGCATCCTTCACGAAGATGAATGAAACATGGTGCTGTTTGTAGTTCTCTGGAGGTCGGGATCAAACCTGAGGAGGAAGTTCTGGCCGAAGCCTTCAGACCGGCAGAGGTCAGTGGGGGTGCCGACCCTCCCCAGCTCGATCCGTGCGAGCGACTTAGTCCGGCATCGTCAACGATCCCGTCCCTGGTCCCGGCACCACCGGCGGCCGAACCCCACCTGGTTCCAGTGTGTGATCAGAAATCCCTGTTGGCTAGCCAGGCAGCTGTTGGACAGACAAACCCCCACTCTGCTGATCTGAAGTCAGCTGAGCAGATGATGAGGTTGGTGTTTGCCATATAGATTGTTCAAAAGCTCTTCTAAGAATTAGGATTGGTACAAGAAATGACATCACCAACATGTTCGAGCAAACCTGTAACCTGCCCCTGGTGTTCCCGACCTGCCTGACCTCAGCTCAGTTCAGACGGTTCCAGAGCTGTAGTCTGTTTACTGCCATTGTTAGCAAAGCACTTATGTTTGGTTGTGTATGCAGCAAAAATGTGGATTCATATTTATGTAAAACCTGATTTTTTGATGTTTGTCAACCCAGGAAGCAGCAGCCTCGGCTGGACTTTACTGCATTAAGCCTTCAATAGTAAAAGTTTGTTAGGATCCAGCAGCTGGAGGCATATGAAGCTTTTATTATTAATGTCAGTGAGTCCTAACAACAAATGACATGTCAGTAACATTATGAGATACAGGAGTTAACGTCTCCAGCTTCAGTTTTATGGTCTTCATGGGGAACTGAACAGAAGCTTTATCACTTTGAGCCACAGGAACAGAAATGAAGGAGAACTTTGCCTCATGATGAGCCAGGCCGCTGTCGTCGACTGCTGTGAAAACGGTAAAAGTCAAACGAAGTTGTGTTTTACTAGAGTCCAAACTTCAGAAGTGTAGAGACGCATCGTGTCGTCCTGTTCATCGAGACTGTTAGAAGAGCCGCATGATGACTTAGACTTAGACATCATAGACTGTGACCCCTGAACTGAGTGTGTGTGTGTGTGTGTGTGTGTGTGTGTGTGTGTGTGTGTGTGTGTGTCTCTCTGTGTCTCTGTGTGTGTCTCTGTCTCTGTGTGTGTGTCTCTGTCTCTCTGTGTCTCTGTCTCTGTGTGTCTCTCTGTCTCTCTGTCTCTCTGTGTGTCTCTGTCTCTCTCTGTGTCTGTGTCTCTGTCTCTCTGTGTGTCTCTCTGTCTCTGTGTGTCTCTGTCTCTCTCTGTGTCTCTGTCTCTCTGTGTCTCTGTCTCTGTCTCTCTGTGTGTCTCTGTCTCTCTGTGTGTCTCTGTGTCTCTGTGTCTCTCTCTGTGTCTCTGTGTGTCTCTGTCTCTCTGTGTGTCTCTCTGTCTCTCTGTGTCTCTGTCTCTCTGTGTGTCTCTCTGTGTGTCTCTGTCTCTCTGTCTCTCTCTGTGTCTCTGTCTCTCTGTGTCTCTGTGTGTCTCTGTCTCTCTGTGTGTCTCTGTGTGTGTCTCTCTGTCTCTCTGTCTCTCTCTGTGTCTCTGTGTGTCTCTCTGTCTCTCTCTGTGTCTCTGTCTCTCTGTGTCTGTGTCTCTGTCTCTCTGTGTGTCTCTGTCTCTCTGTGTCTCTGTCTCTCTGTCTCTCTGTGTGTCTCTGTGTCTCTGTGTGTCTCTCTGTGTGTCTCTGTCTCTCTGTCTCTCTCTGTGTCTCTGTCTCTCTGTGTCTCTGTGTCTCTGTGTGTCTCTGTCTCTCTGTGTGTCTCTGTGTGTGTCTCTCTGTCTCTCTCTGTGTCTCTGTGTGTCTCTCTGTCTCTCTGTCTCTCTCTGTGTCTCTGTCTCTCTGTGTCTCTGTGTGTCTCTGTCTCTCTGTGTGTCTCTGCGTCTCTGTGTGTCTCTCTGTGTCTCTCTGTCTCTCTCTGTGTCTCTGTCTCTGTGTGTCTTCAGGTGTGCGTGCAGGTGACAGTGGGACGAGCAGCCAGCAGGTGATCATCAGTCAAAGGTACGGGACGCTGCGTTGTGTTAAATTTGTCCTGTTGGGTGGACTGCAGGTGATCCAGACGGAGCAGCGTCGGTTGTTTAAAGTCTCTGAAATGAAACCAACGTTTGAATTACTTTTTATATTTCTGTGTTTCGTGTTTCAGTTTCCACCCTCAGGTCCGCTGGTACCAAACGTCCGACTCTGTGATTGTGACGGTGAAGCTGATGAGCCCGGAGAGTCAGCGCTGTGATTTCCACGCTGACAGAGTGGTTTACAGGTGTGTCAGGAGCAGACGACCAATGACTGCTCACCTACTTCACATCACATCCAACAGTCATCCAGAGCGCTTCCACCAGTGGGAGTGGATAAATGAAACACACACAAACGGACGTTCACGCTGCGATGATGCCAGTGAACGTTCTGCTTTCTGATTGGCTGGTTACACGTGGTTTGATGATTGGGTGCAGACATTGGCCACTCAAGTTATTCTGTATTCTCTGGTTTCTGGCAGCATGTGGTACAAAATGTCGTTACTTTAGCCTCGAGTGATGTTTTCAAATCATTACTGAGTGTCACATGATCATTGTAATCAAGACACATCAACACTTCAACGGTTCACACGCTTTGTGACATCACATTCTTCATAGTGAACACCGTCTGTCTGCAGGCCAAGCTGCTCCTAACACTCGGTGCATCACGGTGTTTGTCTTATTTCAGGAATTTTACTTTCACAAAGGTTTGTGTGGTTTCGCTCTTAAAGAAACTTGAGAGATAAAAAAAGCCAAAGATTGTGTGTTGGGTTGCTGTGAGGGAGACGGTGGACTTACAGATGACAGAGACGTCCATGCATAAGATTCCCGACACTGAAAAACAATCAGTTCGATCCGAACGATCAGAACTCACCTTTACATCAAATCTGTCAGCAGTTCTCAACAGATCGGAGGCGATAAACAAATGATTTTTCAGCTCCGTTGATGTGAGATAGAGATCGATCCAGCAGATGATCAGAAAGTACGATGACTCACCACCCGGTCCACGTCCGCAGGTCCTTCTGGAGCACTTTTTCATTTTATCGTAAACTCCCCGTCTTTGGATTCTGGACTGCTGGTTGGATCAAACAAACATGAAGAATGGGAAGCACTGATTGGTTCTCTGAAATAAGTCTTATATCATTTACACTGAGGCGGTGGGGGGGGGGGTAATCTGCTTATGGGCAGATGTTTCCTCCGTACGACCACATTGATTCTCTCCCTGTGGTTCGGCTTCAGCGGCAGAGTGAACGGACGGAGCTACAGAGCTGACCTCCAGCTTCAAGCCGGCATCGTTCCCGATCGCTGCCGCTGGGAAATGAAGTCCAATGAGCCGGTCCTCAGGCTGGTTAAAGAACAGCAGGGATCCTGGGACAGACTCGTCAGAAACAAGGTAATGGAGTACATTTTGTTCAGAGATTAATATTAATCCTCAGGTCAACTGTACAAAGACCTGCGTTTCAGTGGTCAAAGGGGTGATGAGTGATTATTTAAGTTCATTAAATGAAGACTTTCTGTCCATTTTAATGACCATTTGAGATTCTTCTCAGAACGTACAGAGTTCAGTTTGAGCTGCACCACAACAGATGAATTTAACAAGGTCCTTTCTTTTCTCAGAACATTTTTGTGAGTTACGACATGGAGCACTTTGAAGAGGATGAAGACAGAAGCCCACGCTGTAAGAAAACCTTCCTTTGACCATAATCTGTGATGGGGAGTGGTTTGAAGTGTAGTTGTTGATGTATCGCTGCTCTGAACTGGTGTCTGAGCCTCGTGGTTTGGTCTTCAGCTCAGTGGTTTGTGGAGAACACAGGAGAGGAGAACTGCTACGTGAGCTCAGAGAGCGGCAGTGAGAGCGACTGAAGATCTGCTCGAGACTGAAAGTGTGTTTGTTTGACGTCTCGTTCCCTGCTGGAGCTCAGCCTGCCAGCTGCTGTCCATCAAATGGAGTTAAGAGCTTTTTTTCTTCTGTGTAGTCACAAAACAAACATTTCAAAAACTGCATGCCTTTCTTTATTCTGGATTTGTTTTATTAAACTCTAGTTTGCTGCATTTTACGCTCTCTGGTGCCTTTTTTACATCCTAATTATTAAAGAATTAAAATGTTACTCAGTTTTTAAAATATTAGTTGTTAGTTTTTGTTATTGAGGACAAACAGAACAGAACTGTTCAATGTATTTATGTTAACATTCGTTTCCTGGAATATTAACACACACACACACACACACGCAGACAGACACAAACACACACACATACACGCAGACACACACACACACACAGACACACACATGCAGACAGACACACACACACACATACACGCACACAGACAGACACACACACACACACAGACACACACGCAGACACACACACGCAGACACACACACAGACACACACATACACACACACGCAGACAGACAGACACACACACACAGACACACACGCAGACACACACACGCAGACACACACACAGACACACACATACACACACACGCAGACAGACAGACACACACGCAGACACACACACAGACACACACACACACGCAGACACACACACAGACAGACAGACACACACACACAGACACGCAGACACACACACAGACACACACACGCAGACACACACACAGACACACACACGCAGACACACACACACAGGCCTGGCTGTAGGTCACGGGCTCGTAGACAAGATGTTATTTGGGGACCTTCCTCTCTTTGGAGTGAAGAACTATGAAGTAAAACTCTAGAACAATACTTGTGGTTTAAATGTAGTTATACCACGGTCTGCATGAATACTGGATTCATGGACATGTTGATATTGATTTGGGACCAATGACAATCAGTCTTGTTGTTCAACATTCTGTCAGCTGTGTTTACTGACTGTCAGCCATATGTGATGTTGTCGACTTTGTATCTCGCTAGCATAACGTTAGCTCTCCGGCTCATAGCAGCGCCCAAGGATTCTTAGAGATGAGTGGACTGGAAGTATCTCCTGTTTCCACTGCATAAGACCCTTGTGTGATGGTTCCAGTTATTAGTCAAACCCTCAGGTATTACAACACATACTGTGTTATGACTGTATAGGGGTAAAATGTTCAAATGGATCAATTATATCATCGGACCTTTAAAAAGAGCAATAAGACATTTATTAAGACAATTATTTGTTGGTTTATTCTTGTACAGAAACTGTTCAAACCAAACTCCTGCATTCATGCTGAGGTCAAAGTTCAGTCGTATTATTAGCAAAATGTTCTTAAAGTAACAGAAGTCAAAATAATGATAGAGCAGAATAGTGTTTGTCACTGTGTATTACAATGTTAAATTTTATTTTATTCAAATTTATTAGACCACCTGTCTAAAAAACAAGAAAAACATTTCAGAAATCTGTTAAAAAACTAGTTTCAAACTAAAAATTGAATCGTTATTAGGCAAATAACAAACTAACAACTAAATGGTCCTTATTCACGTGTATTAACCAAAAATCGTAGTATTTTCCTTTGGCCCTGATAACAGTTTGCACTCTTGCCGGCATTGTTTTTATGTACTTTTCGACAGTGGTCCTGAGTTCAGTTCCAGAGACGTGCTCTTGATGAAAGTTTTGTTTTTGAATTCAGTAAATCGCAGTGAGGAAGTTCAAACCGACTTCACGTTGTTATACTCAAATTTGAGCCAGCACTGTGGAATTATCTGAGAAGTCAGAAATTAATCAAGAATAACAACCACTAAAACATTTTTTCTGTTCAGAAATACACGTAAATCCAAGTGTAACTTGGCATCTCAATCAAATATAAGAATGTGCTTTGTTATTTTTTTCTGCTTTTTTGTAAAACAGAAAATGGAAAACAACAATAGTTATATTTCAGCAGATATCATTTTGAATAAAGAGCATTCACATACTGGTGGATTAACCATTACAGAAACCTAAAAATATATTTTGGTAATCAGAAATACTGTTAATTTAGTGGCACCTTACACTTGGTGGTGGTCTAATAAATCTGTTAAGCACTGTATGTGTGTGTGTGTATGTATACATACACACACACGCACATTAAAGTCATATATATATATATACACACACACACACACACACACACATATATATATATATATAAAATGACAGATTAACTGACTTTTAATGTGTAAAGTGTCCCTTCAAAGAAAGGATCATTCACTGAGCGTCAGTCTTCGTCAGTGAACTACACGCTGCTGGGCGGTAGGGGGCAGTGTGAAGCATCTCTGGCTCATTTGAAGTTGAGCAGGAAAAGCGGAATTTGAAGAATCGTTCACATGTACGTGTGGAGACAACCTTTAATCAGCAAGGCTGCTCAATGTACAGACTAAGCGACTCAAGTCCTGCTGAAAAGAGGTTCTTCTGAGACTTTACGTGTTTCCTCCCTGATGTCTGACAACCCAGTCCAAAGGTCCGGCAGCTGCTAGCCAGCTGATCACAGTAAACAGCTTGAGACGGGACACTAAGTGTTTATCGCTGCCATGATCAAGTCTGGATGACCTGTGGGACCCACCGATAACAGGTAAACAGTCATCTTAGTAACCTTCTGTTATTGTTGTGTTGTGTGATTGTTATGGTTGGATTATCGCTACTAGCTGGACATGCTAACACGTTAATAAGCTAACACGTAAAATGTCCTAATGCTGACCACGACACAGCAGAGCTAATGCTAGCTGTTAATGCTTCGGTTCTTGCAGGGCTAAAACCGTGTTGTTGTTTGTAGCTAGCTGGCTAATGGCAAAACTTCCGGTCCCCAGTCCTGGTCGCCCGAGTCGCGTTGGAGGTTCTAATGTCTGAACTCATAAATGTGACCAAACGACTGTGGTTTGGTAGCAGTAGCTAGTTAGCTGAAAATCAGTCTTGTCACCTGTGACAGGGAAACTGCCCCTTGGAGGCAAAGCTATGTTGTAACTGTAGCTAACCCTAAACCAACCCCGAACGTAATAAGGACGTCAAGCCGATGCCGATTCAAAAAATGTCTCATTTAACGTTTACGAATTACCGTTAGATCACAAAGTGAAGAACAGGAATAAAGACGATGATAACGAACTCGTTCATCACCGCTGACCATTTATAATGCTACACAATGGACGGAGGGGGGTCCAACAGTACATTTGAGAGTTTATGAAGTCAAAGATCAGGTAGAAGGACTCTTCAGTCGACCATAGCAAAGAAACATTGAAGTGGCAGATTTTTAAATTGAATTTTCCACGAACAAAATCATCTTACGTTACCAAACTACATAAATGTGAAATGTAGTCAAGCTTCATAACAGAGTCGTTGATGCTGAGTCTGATCTCTGAAATAGACAAATATCTCGTGGCTCAGAGTCAGTATAGATTACTGACACATCCTGTGAGTGGGTGGGGGGGGTCACACATCAGTACCTCCTGCTGGAGGACATACCAGTGAAAGACCAGGGTGGAGTGTTTGCTGGTGCTGCAGGCTCTTCAGTGGTAGGTGTCTCTGCTCCACCCTGATCATCTCTGCAGGCGTGTGTGGCCCATCAGGACTGAATACTATAAAGGAATATATTGATTGTTGTCTGACCTACTGAATACTATAATATAGAGTAATATATTGATTGTTTGACCTCATGAATACTATAATCTAAAGGGATATATTGATTGTTGTCTGACCTCATGAATACTATAATCTAAAGTAATATATTGATTGTTAGACCTCATGAATACTATAATATAGAGTAATATATTGATTGTTGTCTGACCTCATGAATACTATAATCTAAAGTAATATATTGATCGTTAGACCTCATGAATACTATAATCTAAAGGGATATATTGATTGTTGTCTGACCTCATGAATACTATAATCTAAAGGGATATATTGATTGTTGTCTGACCTCATGAATACTATAATCTAAAGGGATATATTGATTGTTGTCTGACCTCATGAATACTATAATCTAAAGGGATATATTGATTGTTGTCTGACCTCATGAATACTATAATCTAAAGTAATATATTGATTGTTAGACCGCATGAATACTATAATCTAAAGTAATATATTGATTGTTAGACCTCATGAATACTATAATCTAAAGGGATATATTGATTGTTGTCTGACCTCATGAATACTATAATCTAAAGTAATATATTGATTGTTAGACCTCATGAATACTATAATCTAAAGTAATATATTGATTGTTGTCTGACCTCATGTGTATTGTTGGTGCGTCAGAAGATGTTTCCTTGAAGAAAAGCTTCACACACATCGTGAACTCGCTGCTGGTGTTTATTCCTACACACAGTAACCTGTAGCTTTTATTTATTTAGTTTTTGATTCATTCATTTTTCTACTCATCTGCTGCTGCCTGATTATCATGTTTTTCAGTGTGTCTGGCCTCACAAATTGTGTTTAATATAATACCTGCAATGATAAGTCAATGAGTGAATGACTTGATCAGCAAACAGTTGTAACTATATTGATAAACATTTGTTGGTTCCAGCTTTTCAGATGTATGACTTAGTTCAATATCTTGGTGTCTTCTTCAGTAATAGTCGTGTCCGACTGTTGCTTTGTATTTCTTTGTTTTTACTGTAATGATCTCCTCAGGTCCTGCATCCCCCTGTTTCGAGCACCAAGCATGAAATGTGTGAACAGATATTGAACATAAATGTAAATTCTCTCATTTCTTCTTTTATCCCTCCTTCTCTTTCTACTTCTTTGTGGATTCATGCAGCACAGGTCCTGACCTGGATTTGAACTCGGGCCATTACACGATCAGCGTCTTGTCGCTGGGACGCTCTGGACGTGTCGTACTGATCTGTAAGTTTGGATTCTTTAAAAATCAAACTATTGCTGGTTGTAGTCCTGCTTGTGTGGATGGCTGACCTTTAATCTGCTCACTGTTGGTTGTTTGTTCTGCTGTTGAAGTAATTCCCTGTTCACACACTCTGAAAGCCTCAGGCTAAGACGTCAGCTGAGTGACCGCGGTCTGCAGTGTGTAATGTGACGCCGTGTCGGGGCTGGAGGGAACCTCTAAACATGCCGGTAGCTTTAAACTCGTAAGGTCACGAGGACCTCGAAGGTCACGTGACTCATTCCTCGGTTTCATCCCCACCGAGCGGCCTGTTGTGAGGTGGCTTAGATGGGGGGTCTGTCTCTGCTCTGCTGAACTGGTTTCCAGTTCGTCTGCACTGGAGTTGAAGGAGTATGAAGCTGATCTGTGAGCAGAGTGATGAGGTGAGTTGATCAGCTTTCAGATGAAGAGTTTTAAGCTTGTGGATGGTCGTTAGTTTTAGGAGGAGTCTGATGGATGGTCAGTAGTTTTAGGAGGAGTCTGATGGATGGTCAGTAGTTTTAGGAGGAGTCTGACGGATGGTCAGTAGTTTTAGGAGGAGTCTGACGGATGGTCAGTAGTTTTAGGAGGATTCGGATGGATGGTTGTTAGTTTTAGTAGGAGTCTGATGGATGGTCATTAGTTTTAGGAGGAGTCTGATGGATGGTCGTTAGTTTTAGGAGGAGTCTGATGGATGGTCATTAGTTTTAGGAGGAGTCTGATGGATGGTCAGTAGTTTTAGGAGGAGTCTGATGGATGGTCGTTAGTTTTAGGAGGAGTCTGATGGATGGTCAGTAGATTTAGGAGGAGTCTGATGGATGGTCATTAGTTTTAGGAGGAGTCTGATGGATGGTCGTTAGTTTTAGGAGGAGTCTGATGGATGGTCAGTAGTTTTAGGAGGAGTCTGATGGATGGTTGTTAGTTTTAGGAGGAGTCTGATGGATGGTCAGTAGTTTTAGGAGGAGTCTGATGGATGGTCATTAGTTTTAGGAGGAGTCTGATGGATGGTCGTTAGTTTTAGGAGGAGTCTGATGGATGGTCATTAGTTTTAGGAGGAGTCTGATGGATGGTCATTAGTTTTAGGAGGAGTCTGATGGATGGTCAGTAGTTTTAGGAGGAGTCTGATGGATGGTCATTAGTTTAAGGAGGATGGATGGTCAGTAGTTTTAGGAGGAGTCTGATGGATGGTTAGTAGTTTTAGGAGGAGTCTGATGGATGGTCATTAGTTTAAGGAGGATGGATGGTCAGTAGTTTTAGGAGGAGTCTGATGGATGGTCATTAGTTTAAGGAGGATGGATGGTCAGTAGTTTTAGGAGGAGTCTGATGGATGGTTAGTAGTTTTAGGAGGAGTCTGATGGATGGTCTTTAGTTTAAGGAGGATGGATGGTCAGTAGTTTTAGGAGGAGTCTGATGGATGGTCAGTAGTTTTAGGAGGAGTCTGATGGGTGGTCAGTAGTTTTAGGAGGAGTCTGATGGATGGTCAGTTGTTTTAGGAGGAGTCTGATGGATGGTCGTTAGTTTTAGGAGGAGTCTGATGGATGGTCAGTAGTTTTAGGAGGAGTCTGATGGATGGTCAGTAGTTTTAGGAGGAGTCTGATGGATGATCATTAGTTTTAGGAGGAGTCTGATGGATGGTCAGTAATTTTAGGAGGAGTCTGATGGATGGTCATTAGTTTTAGGAGGTGTCTGATGGATGATCATTAGTTTTAGGAGGAGTCTGATGGATGGTCATTAGTTTAAGGAGGATGGATGGTCAGTAGTTTTAGGAGGAGTCTGATGGATGGTTAGTAGTTTTAGGAGGAGTCTGATGGATGGTCTTTAGTTTAAGGAGGATGGATGGTCAGTAGTTTTAGGAGGAGTCTGATGGATGGTCAGTAGTTTTAGGAGGAGTCTGAGGGATGGTCAGTAGTTTTAGGAGGAGTCTGATGGATGGTCATTAGTTTTAGGAGGAGTCTGAGGGATGGTCAGTAGTTTTAGGAGGAGTCTGAGGGATGGTCAGTAGTTTTAGGAGGAGTCTGATGGATGGTCAGTTGTTTTAGGAGGAGTCTGATGGATGGTCGTTAGTTTTAGGAGGAGTCTGATGGATGGTCAGTAGTTTTAGGAGGAGTCTGAGGGATGGTCAGTAGTTTTAGGAGGAGTCTGATGGATGGTCAGTTGTTTTAGGAGGAGTCTGATGGGTGTTGGAACAGATCAGTCTAGAAGAAAGTCCTGTGGCTGCTTGATAGATGCAATGACAGATCAGAGACCAGTTTGTTTTTACTGATGTCCTCAGAAACCCCAGATGGAAGAAACTTTGGTTTATTCTGAGGACTTTTAAAGAGTAAATGCAGAAGAAAAAAATGATTTTTATGTCTTTACACTTGTCGTTATAACTCTTTCACTCTTTTTATTGACAGAGCTGCTCATTAATGTAGTGCATGTTTGTTGCAGCTGTCTCTTCTTGTTCATTTAGTGAAGATGAATTGCTCCTTGATTAATGAATTAAGTATTTTTTAACTGAATTTGGTGTAAAAAGAATCAGGTTTATTGCCTGATGGTTAGGACAGGAGATTGGATAGTGTTAAATGTGTGCAGCACGGCTCTAGGTACGGCAGTGTTTCCACTGAAGTCCAGACTGAAATACCTCAACAGCCATTGGATGGGTTGCCATGAAATTTTGTACATTCATGTTCCCCAGAGGACGAATGACTTCAGTGATCCTGACCTTCCCTCTAAAGCCGGCATGTCCAAACTTTTCATCAAGGGCCGTGAGGCTGCAGGTTTTTGTTGCAACCAGTCAAAAGGTCAGCTAATTATCAGCTGAAGGATTAAATGAGTCCAGCCCTGATGGGAATGAAAACCTGCAGTGGTTTGGACATGCCTGCTCTAAAGCCCCCACGAGGTGCCTCTTTGTGGTTCTGAGTGAAAACGTCTCTGATCATCAGGTCGACACTTTAATGTGTCCATACTTTGGTTGAAGAACAAAACTCCTAATGACATTCCCATGAGCCTCTTCTGTACTTTGTGTTTAGTGCTAATTAGCAAACGTGAGCATGCTAACACACTTAACTGCAATGGTGAACATGATAAACACCCCGGCTAAATGTTTACCATTCTTTAGCATTTAGCTCAAAGCACCATGCAGCCCCTCAGAGCTGCTGGCTCGGCTGTAGACTCTTGTCCTGTTTCTGTGGAAAACACATTGGAAAGTTTTGATTTTATTAAGTTCCATAACATAGAAACCACGTGGGTTCAGCAAATGATTATTGCAGACAGGAGACAATGTGGTGCAGCAAACCTTATTGGAAAATTAGCATCATTAATCAAAATAATATAGTAATAAATAAATATATAATAAATAATAAAGTCTGCAAATATTGAGAGTATAAATCAATCGAAACTGAATTTGTGAAGAGGCAATCATCAATATTTCAAAAAGATTAGAAAAAAGAAAACTGATCAGCAGTAACGTCACTATCTTTTGTGAAAAATACGTCGTAAAGCTTTTTGCTTCTGTTGTCTTTTCAGCAATTTAACTGGATTAAAGTTGCGTCATTGGTCCATAATGACCTTTCAGTGTATTTTAATTGAAAACTAGAATTGTTCTGTTTGGACGAGAGAACATCCAATCGGTAAGTAGAGAAGTAGTTGAATGATTTCTTTTGTCTTGTATCGTGGACAAAGCGCTGACGGTCTTTTAGGTTCAGGAGAAACCTTTTACGGCCTCTCTGGTCTCGACGTATGAGTGCCGATGCTTAACAGCTGTTTAGATTATTATCATTTAGATGATTAATTACATGCACGCAGATGTTTTCAGTGAAAGTGGTGAAGCAGAGACAGCATGCTGTCGGCAGAGCAGCAGGTTCAGTCCAGAGCGTTAATGATGCCACATCATGTTCATAATGTACGAACAACGCTGACGTATGTAGAGCTAACTTTCATGTAATTATGTCCGATACACAGTGACTTTACCTTGACTTCATGTAGGAGCCCCCATGCAAAGCAGTTCTGTATTTCCCTGTGGGACTGGAGCTTCGGCTAGCTTCAGGTCAGTATGCGGCGTGCGTACAGGAAGGAACAGAGCCCAGCCTATGCATCTGTGGTCTGTCAGCTGTCTGCAGGAGCGTTCACAGAGATGAGCACTGCAGGTCTGAAAGAAGGAAATTCTGCACATTTGCAGAAAATTGTGGAAAAATAACACCCGTCCTAACTGAAAGGGACTCTGTCTGATATGATTTAGTTATTATTTGGTAGAATATTATGCAGCACAACTTGGGAAAAAGAAGGAATCATGAGATCTGTTTTGGAGCTTTGTTTTCAGCTGTAAAAATATGCAGTATTTGTTTGTTATACTTTATCACTTACTGAGTAGCTGATTGGTGTGGTACGACATCGTAGACTTAGAAATTAGTTGCTATTGGATGGATTACAATGAAATGTTAAATTCATGGTTCCCTGAAGATGAATCCTCTGACCTTTCTGCTGCACCGCCTTTCGGTTGATGATGGGGTTTGTTATCTGATAGATTGTCGTGGACAATCCCAGAGCAGGCCTTTTGAAGCTCTGTATAATCGAGCTAATCGGTTCCCTCCATTGTCCTCTCCAGGATCCAGACTTCCAGCTCCTTATGGCTGTCTATGATGAGAACATCCTGAAGAATCCTTTCTACTTGGCGTTGGAGAAGCAGAGACCGGACCTCTGCAGCCGAGTGGCCGAGCTCCACGGCATCGTGAGTCCGGCATGTTTTCCCCGTTCAGCTGAGTGTCGCTTTAAGGCAGCGAGTGCAGTTCAGTTAAACCCAGTCTGAAGGACGGCAGATGAACATGGATGACAAAATGTGCACTTTCACGATTTTAGAGGCCACAGCTGAAAAAAGAGCAGAAAGAATTTGGCCATTTCTTGTATAAACGTGATTTGATTTTCTCTGCTGCAGTGAATCTTTATGTGTTCAGTCCTGTGAGAACGTCCTGTGACGAGCATCAGCTCAGTCCCACCTGAACTAAACGCTCAACACTTGCCTGCCAGGTTGACCTTAAAAGCTTTGGACGTGGAGATGGAATAGACAGGGGCTTATGTCTTCCATCCTTTCACTGGTCAGTGGTCAGTACTGAGCAGTCAAAAAGAGAGAGTGCCCCACCTCCAAAGTCCCAGAAGTCTTTGTGAATGCATAGATATGTCACAGCTCAGTGACTTGGTGTTGGTAATGATGGACAGAGTCTGTTTCAGGAGGTGTTGGCAGTGTGTGATTGTCTTTTGGTCCAGTAGTTCCACACTGTCTCATGTCTCCTGTCCGTCCTGCTCACTGTCACAGTGCCACAAATCATAAAGATGAACAGTATTTTATTTATTATTCCTGTTTTAAAAAGAAGTCGGGACGCTGTGTAAAATGTGAATAGAAACAGAAAGTGAGGATTTCATGATGTGTTTAATTCCAACATGTCAAATATTGAAACAGAGAAGTTTCGTAGTATTTGAAATTGATTTCCTCGTTAAGAATCTGATGCAGAAACACGTTTGATTTTACACAGTGTCCCAACTTAAGATTTATTAGATTTATTATAAGTTTTATCTTTACGACTGCAATGGGGACCATTGACATGACAATTTATACAAAAAGGGTTGAAAATGTTTTCTCTCACTTTGAATCGCAGCTAATCGCAGCTAATCGCAGCTAATCGAAGCGTCTGTGCTGTCCAGTCTGCACTCCTCTCACCATGTGTGGGCTGTCCGGTCTGCACTCCTCTCACCATGTGTGGGCTGTCCGGTCCACTTTCTGGTGTCAGGATCTGCCTCCTTTTCATTTTGGGCTTGTTTCCTGGCAGTCTGAGTACTGCTGTAGTGCTGTAGAGTACTGCTGTGTTTCTGTCTGATATAATGTGGACACAGGATGCCGGAACAGCCAGAAAACATTTCCTGGGAAGATTTGCCGTTTTGTCAACTAGAGTGTGAAACCTCTGAATAACACAAACACCACAAACGGCTAAAATGAGAAAACCAAGACCATATTGTTGTTTTGCTGCCAGCAGAGATTGAAAATCTTTGAATAAACCTGCAGGAAAGAAGAAGAGAGAAACCTGGAACATGGCAGGTGTGAACAGATCTGACAAATCTTCCAGTTCCACTTTCTGATCTCACACCTCACTTCCTCCTTCAGTCAGTGTTGATCAGTGAATCTGCTGGAGAGTCCTGGACCCTCTACATGTGGACTGTAGACCTCCTCAGTGAATCTGCTGGAGAGTCCTGGACCCTCTACATGTGGACTGTAGACCTCCTCAGTGAATCTGCTGGAGAGTCCTGGACCCTTTACATGTGGACTGTAGACCTCCTCAGTGAATCTGCTGGAGAGTCCTGGACCCTCTACATGTGGACTGTGGACCTCCTCGGGGATAGATGAACAGCAGAGACCAGCAGCTTTATTGAACATGACTTCCTGATGATAGCTCAGGAGACCGTGGTGACGAGCTCGGACTCGTTTTTTTAAGTAGAGCAACATGTTGTCGGTCCACTTCCTGTCTGAAGAGCAGTTCTACTCTCAGCTGCTTCCTTTCCCCCCCCCCCCCCCCCCCCCCCGTCCTTTCAGTGCATTTCTCCATTTCTGTTTAATCAGGCGAGGTGACAGAGCTGCATGACTTTTCTTTGAGTTAGGTTAGGCGTTCATTTCATCAGTGATTAAATGTGTTTTCTCAATCAGCTCAGTCAGATCAAACAGTCCGACCAGCGAGAAAAGGCACCCGTCACAAACATGTTTGATCGGGTCAAGATGCCTGAGACGTCAGCAGATCAGATGTTTGAGTGTATGACTCATCGGGACTCCTCTGGAAACTCAGATGATTTGAACGCCGTCAGAACATCAGCAGAGCACAGGAAACAGCATCTAACTGGATTACAACAGCAGACTGCTGACCTGGAGGATCTGTTCTATTACACCAACCATATAAGACTGCAGACAAAACGCACTGCGTCTCCTCCGGCTCGTCACCTCAGTTTTAAAGGCTTAAATCAACCTTCAAATATAAGATAGATACTTTATTTATCTCCAAGGAGATAAGGAAATATAATGCTGTCAGTTTGCCATCAATGGTTATCTTTTGTGTCCCAGTGTCAGGAGGCTGTACTTTGCTAAGCTAAATGCTAACAGCAGCATACTATCATGCTAATAATGACAATACTAACATACTGATGTTCAGCAGGTTTAATGTTTAGCACGTTTATAATCATAGCTGTTAGCATTCGAACGTTTGAGGATTAGCACTAAACACAAAGTCAAAGTGATGGTGGAGCTAGAACCCTGATCCTCGACAGAAAGTTGTGGAACGCTCCAGAAACTCCTGTCTGGACCTTTGTGAGGATGGAGTGAGGCTCACCACTTTGTGAACACATGATCTTATAAAGGAGATGAATACATGAACACTGCAGAGAACTGCTGTCAGAAGAGAGAGTGTTTAATCCTGAAAAGTCAGCAGATCACCAAGATTTCTGATTGTTGCTGAGGGGGAACATGAATGCGTGAACCAAATTATGGCAAGCCACCCAAAACTCATGGTGGCCTCAAGGAAAAGTCAGATTTTTACCAAAGTCCAGAGGATTCAGCTTCTTGGCCCCCAGTTGATTTCTGAACCAGATGTCCTGACAAACCATGCAATGTGTTTTCTGATTAAAACTGGTTCACAGGAACACTTCCTGCTGAACACAGTTCAAATGATGACATTCTGTGTTTATTTAAATATAATAATGTGCTGCTCTCTGACCTCTCAGGAGCTCAGAGTCATGAATCATGATGAAAGAATGTGTATTTGATGTAGTTTGGATAGTTGAAGTCTAAAATAAAACCGTGGTGTGGTGAACCCTGCAGGTTCTGGTGCCTTGTTGTGGAAGTTTGACCGTCAGCAGCTTCTCAGACTCTCAGTTCGACAGCTATGTTCTGCAGCCCCTGGAGGACGGATACCAGACTGTGGATGGAAAGGTTGGTTTGTCTGACGCACTGCTTCAGTTCCATCATTAGTAAACATTAGAAGCTCGTCTCTGAGTCTGAATTTAAAGCATCGTGCTCTTGGTGGCTGCAGTCAAGTCAGCTGACTTTTTAAAAACTGAAACTAAATCAAAGGGCTCCGATTGGCTCTTCTGAAATCTTTCTGTTTTTCTCTAAGAGATTGAGATTAAAAAGCAAGAACCTTCTATTGGTTGATCCAGAGGTTTCAATAAACAGAAGCTTATTGGCTCTCCTCTGACCCACATTAAGCTCACACTGTTACATCGTCATCATCACACCTTCTTCGTTAAAGGTGAGGCTTTGCTCGTGGTTAACAAATCTCACATCACTCCACAGTTTGTTTGTGGTCATGAAATCCTGACATGTTGATCCTCTGTGCCAGAGCTGAAAATATTACCAGAAAACATTAGAAATGCATCAAATGAGCCATGAAAGTATATGTTTGTGTTTTAGTCTTCATTAAGAACCCAAGAGCTCGGAGCTGAGAGCCACAGACAGGAAGTCAGGTAGTGTTGAGACACGGACTGACTCGTTGGTTTGGGTCTTCATTGGGATTTTTGACAAAATAAGAGATTATCTTTCAGAACATTCAAAAACTCGATTTTATGTGATGGTAACGCTGAGTTGTTGTTAATTTGACAGAACAAATCCGATGCGCCTGTTTACCGGACGTGCTGGTCTTGTTTTGTGTTGTAGGAGCTCCGGATCCAGGACAGACAGGTCCTCTTGGGATCCGGCTTCCCGGCCCCGGCGTCGGTCCCCATCCTGTTCGATGAAACCTTCTACAACGACCGGGAGCAGAGCTTCAGCATCCTGTGCATCTCCAGGCCCGTCGAGATGGACCCGAGCCTGGCGGAGCTCGGTCCGCCGCCCCCCTACTGCCTGAAGAGCCTGGAGGACGTCAGGGAGTTCCTGGGTCGCCACGCCCAGAAACTGGACAAATTCATCCATGGCTTCTGTCAAGCCTTCAAAGAGCAGGAGAGGAAGGGACTCCGACACCACATAGTAGGACAAATTCTTCTCTGCTCTGCTTTTCCTGTGTTGGATAAGATAAGATAAGATAAGATAATACTTTATTAATCCCCAGCCACGGAAATTTGGGGATAAAAGACAGACAGAGGAAGAACCTTCTGTTAAAAACTCTTGTTTTTATGGTGTATTTTTCCTTTAATGGTAATTATGAGCTGATAGGGGATTCACATTTAGAGGATAAAAGGTTTTAATGAGTCCACAGAGAACGTCCCTGCAGCACTGACAGTCCTCCTGTCCTCTCCACAGGACTCTGTGAACGGTCTCTATACTAACTGTCTTCAGTGTCTGCTGAGAGACTCTCGCCTGGTAAGTAGAAGCTGACCTGCAGTAACTGATGAAGATAATGGAAAGTGTTGGGTAGAGATGAAGGTCTTCAGGTGCGTTCAGGTGCAGGATTCTTGGAAACCTGAATGTCGACACTGAATCTGACCAAAACAAAGCATGTTCCACTTGAAAAGCTCTGAAAACTTTCTGAAGTCAGCGTCTCTACATGTACGGCAGCCGTTTCTTTCCAGTGTCGGTTAAATTCCAACACAAGCACGCCTCGTTCTGCTTGATGAGGTACTGATCAGGTGATCACCTGAAACGAGGAGAAATATAAAACCACTGCTGTGGTGTTCTCTAGCCCAGCTGGATGGATAAAACAGTGCTGGTTGTAGTAGTGGTAGTAAGCCAAAAGAGCTTTACTGGCAGAGGAGACAGAGAGCGTCAGGCTGCTTCATCCTCTAAAATTCCAGGACGGCGGTTCATAAGAACAAGGTCAAGCAGCAGACAGTCGGGACAACAAAGCTACGACTGTACGCTGACCGGGACGACCGTCAGCTCATTCAAATGTCACTCAGCAACCACAGGATGCTGAGTGACATCCTGAGGTGATGTGCGGGAGAATGTTGGGGGGTGGTGTTAGCCATTTGGAACAGTGTGGGTGTGTGGGAGGCAGGGGGCGTCTGAGAGGTGGCAGGAGGTGAGCTAAACCTGTTAAAAAACTGGTTCAACTGGTTTTCTGTCCAGGCTCCCTGATGTCTGCCTGCGTGGGCCCCCATCACATCCACTGAAGAACATTAAGAAGGATCTTTATAGATAGATAGATAGATATACTTTATTTATCCCAAGCTGGGAAATTACAGTTATGTCAAAACATCCTAATCTGGCCTCTGAGTATTGTTTAAGACAGACTTGAGGAATTGTGAACCTGCTTTAACTCCACTCAGCTGAAACACAAACACGTCACGGCGATGATGCCTCAGGACACTCGACTGTCTCGTCTGGAGTCTAATAATATGATCTGTGTCAGAACTGTTTTCACAAACCCCCACTCCTCTCAGTTTTCTGCCTAATCACAGTAACGAGGAGTTGCGTCATGTCCTGTGCAGTGACCAACGCATTTGGGTCTGATTCGTTTTTGTTTTCCACAGAAACTTCTGGCGAAGCAGGAGCCTCAGATGACTCTTCTCAAGCAGGCGGTCGAGGTAGCCTCACTCTGTCTTTGTACATGTTCATGTGTTTATGCTGACTGTCACACCACATCTCCCCAGGCGGGGATTTATTAAGTTTATCTTATTTTATAAGGTGAAGTTTGTTTCTTCAGACAGATTAGAAGGAACGATCTCCACATTTTGAATATCAGAGGAGAGTCCGTGGTGCACCTGAGTGACAACCTGAGTGGTCCATCAGACTGATTCTAAAGCTCATTTGACATCTGCACGACCTCTCCTGCACGAACACGAACTGTCTGAACTGCGTCTGATGTGATGTTACTGGTTGCATTCAAGAATTATGATGATTAACTAAATGTAGAATGAAAGTTCACCTGCAGGAATCGACCTGCAAAATGCTTCTTCAGACTTCTGAAGGTGTTAAATATGATCATCACAGAAGAGAAATCCAACTAATGAAGGACAGAAACCATCATCACAACCGATAAATGATCGAGCTAAACGCCACGTAAACCAGGAAAACATCTGTCCCAAACAGACAAACAGTTTTGTGTCCTGGCTCCCTCCTCATCCTCTGTCTTACATGCTAAAACTGTTCCTCCCTGAAAAATGAAATAATTCACCGGGGGGCAAAGTGACCTGTGAACTCTTGCTCTCAGTGCACTTTTGATTGTGACTCTCTCACCGTAAACTGAAAGTAAAATGTTCTGTCGGTTCTGTTTTTCTTCATCACAGATGTATGTTCATCATGGTATCCATGATTTGATTTTTAACTTCGTGGGAACGCTTGAAGCCAGTCAGGTAGGTGTGATGTCTCCCCGCTCTGCCTCACTGACGACACTCTGTGAGTTAAATATGTTCTTTACAAATGAAAGAACAAAGAAATTACAAAAAAAATAGTTTTGGTTTAATGTGTCCAAATATCTGTAGTTTGTCTCTTTCGTTGTGTCGCTCGTTGAAGGAGTACAGTTTAAAAACTTGACAAAGGTTGAAGTTTAAACGGGGAACAGATGCTGTGACTGCGGCTTTCTGACAGCTTCAAGCTCACAGCTGAACGCAGCAAGTTAAAAGCTTGTAGAAAAGATTTGACAGAACGTCAAAGCACGAAATAACAACAACAACAATTAACGAGTGAAAGATGCAGCAGAAATGTGTGTTGGTGTGCTTTCATGTTCGTGTAATGTCAGTCATGTTCAGACTTTATGTGGTGGCGGGGTCACAGAACTGATCTTGTGTCTGTTGGGCTGCTTATTGACAGGACGCCGCCTTCAACAAAACTAGCAGGAGTCTGCAGGAGCTGCAACAGAAACACCTGGGAGTCAAACCTGAGTTCAGGTCAGTTCAGCATGTTGCAGCCGTTTGTCCTCGATGTTCCACTTCCTCTCACTGGACTCATGTTGGCTGTTACAAAGGTCAAAGGTCAGAGGATACATCACTTGTAGTTGCCTTCATGTTTTTTGTTTTTTTTGAAGCCAGGTTTTGTGCTTGTTCTGCACTGGTGCATCCAAGAATACTCTAATGTCCAACAACTTAGATCATCTGCCTAAAAATCTCGATGAGCCAAAAATCCAATCCAGACGACAAACAACAAGCAAGCGTTTTGTTTTTTTAAAGGATTGCAACTGTCTCTTAAATCTCAGATTTCAGAGTGACCTTAAATGCACCACCAGAGAAAGACTTTGAAACTTGTTGCATGAGAATGACCATGTGATGAGAGAACGCTGATTAGATCTGAGACGTGATCCTGATTTGTTCTGACATCATGTGGGTGACGATAACCTGATGACTGCAGGACCCGGAGCATGATGGGAAATGTCAAAGTAAGAGCTGATTGGCTCTTAGTTTTGACCACATTTTGTAGTAAATTCTCAGTTCTGTGTAATCGTAATATTTAATACTAGACTGTGGGCCGTGTCTCATGTTATGCAATGAAGATTAACTCCAAACATCTTGTGTGATTGGTGATTATAATAATGGTTATTTGTATAGCATTTCTAAAAACGAGTAATTAGCAGGTGCTTTACTAGCAGCTGCTCATCTCACCTGATGTTCCGCTGAAAAACAGATCAAAGTAAATCAGTTGAAGCTGCTGGCTGAAGGAAAGGTACTGTATCGATCTAGCAACTTGATTTATTTGGAAAATGTTCAGCTGCAATGTGAAATACAAGAGACCTGAAATTGATTCATAAAATTAATGTTCATAAACAGCTGATCTGTCCCTGAACGTCTCAAAGACACATCAGTTCACAAACACAGGTTTTATTTTGTCATAATGAAAACTAGACTCTCTTTATTGTTCAGCTTGAATTTCTTGATCACTAATTTGACTTGTTTCTCCAGCAGACCGAGTTTATACGGTCGTCATGGAGATGGTTCAGTTGTTGTGACCTCAGTCTGCTCTGCTAGCTGTGAGAACCTTTCTGAATATGAGCCTGTAACCTGCTGCTCCTGCTGTGTTTCTGCAGTATGAACCTGTCCCGGGCAAAGCGAGAGCTGAGTCAGCTCAACCAGCACACCTCCCCCCTCCTCAAACTGCTGTGCCTGCGCAGAGTCGCCCTGATGGCCACCCAGACCCCCAGACGCAGCGGTATGCACCCATGTCTAAGGATCACAATAATAATCTCATGACGTTCTGCTAATGAATGTGACCCCCCCTCTGCTTCTCTTCATTTCTATTTCATCTTCTGTTATTAGTGCAGTGTGTGTGTGTGTGTGTGTGTGTGTGTGTGTGTGTGTGTGGTGTGTGGTGTGTGGTGTGTGGTGTGTGGTGTGTGGTGTGTGTGTGTGGTGTGTGTGTGGTGTGTGGTGTGTGTGTTTAAGTCGATGAAGGCCTTTTCCTCACACCCACCTCTTCAGAGAGGAGGTGCGACCAGTATTGTTGTCCTCTCTGTGTGAGGGTGATCAGGCGGTGGCTCCTCTCGGCTGTCGGACTGAACTCCTCATGATCTCTGAGCTGTAATCAGATCAGCACACAGGACAGTCGCTGCTCTGTCAGCCTGCTGTCAGTCTGCGAGCCGCGTCGTCCACTCATAATTAATGTTTGTCGATGTGGTCGCTGGGTTTGGACAGAGGACGATTGTCCGGCGCTCTCGGGACGTCGTGCGTCTGTTTGAGTGTCTCACAGAGTTTGTGTCTCCCTCTGCAGTCAGTATAGAGGCTGTGTGTGCCGACGACCTGCTGTCCGTCATCCTCTATCTGCTGGTGAAGACGGAAATCCCCAACTGGTGAGCACGGAGGGAGATTCACTGTGACCTTTGACCTTAGAAGAGTCATCAGTGATGTGGAGGGAAACTGAAAGAAACTGACCGAGAGTCTGCAGCCCTGCTAGGAGCTGCAACACGAAACACAAAGTGCATCTGAGGCTGATGGGAATGTCAGCCATCAGCAGAGTCATTACACTTCATCCTGAATGTCTGAGCCAAAATTAAATCCATTGAACAGATAAAATAGAAAATTAGCCACAGATGTGAATCTGCTGGTTCAGCTAGAAGAAGTCATTGGATCAGTAGGACTTAAATAGCTCGAGTTATTCACGCTCATCTGGAGCGGTCGATACACCGCTTTGATTCAAACTGAAATAACTCAACGACTATTGGACAGATTGTCCCCTGATCCCCTGAGGATGAAGACCACCGACTGGAATGAGCAACATTGTGGTTCAGAGTGAGATGATTGGACAGACATCAGATGAGTAGTTAGTTCATCATTGAGCTGTTTGTTTGTCCTCAGGATGGCCAACCTGAGCTACATCAGAAACTTCTGCTTCAGCCACTCCAGTAAAGATGAACTCAGCTACTGTCTGAGTACCTTCGAGGCTGCGGTGGAGTACATCAACCTGGGAAAGCTGCAGGACACGCACACTGTGAGTCACACGCATTTACCCGGCAACAGAAATCTAATTTCTCTGCGGCGTTTAATGGCATGAAGGTCGTCCTTGTTTCCCCTCAGGGCTCAGGTGAGCTGAACGACAAGGTGTTGTTCAAAGAGAGGATGAGTCTGCTGTCTCAGAGCGCTGCCACGCCCATCGACTGTCTGTTTGAGGTGAGCTCAGGAAACTGAACCGCTCTGCTTTCAATTCAATTCAATTTTATTCATACAGCACCAGATCACAACCAAAGTCATCTCAGGACACTTTACATTTAGAGCAGGTACAGACCAAACTCTTAATCTACAGAGACATGAGCATGAGCAAGCACCTGGCGACTGTGGCGAGGAAAAACCTCCGTTTAGGAGGAGGAACCTCGAGCAGAACCTGGATCAGGGGTGGGCGACCATCTGCTTTGAGCGGTTGGGAGGGAGAGAGGGAGAGAGGGAGAGAGGTTCGGGGTTGGACAGAAATCACAGTTTTGATTGACAGCTGTAATAGATTTACAGATATATTAAGTACCTATGGTATGGTTTATGCCTGTGTGATATATTTCTGTATGTGATGTATTAACATATTAATAGCAGATAGAATATGAACATAGTATGGCACTGATGATCTAATAATAATGTTAGCATAGATAATAACAATAAAGGTTTCAGTGGATGTCTGGCAGGTGAACTCAGTAGTCCAGGTTCAGACTCTCTCCATTCTGACCTGCGAGACGAGAAAGCACAAAGACTCCGGGGAAGAAGCCGAGTCAGGAACATGTCTTGGTCGGACAGGAACGCATACAGATGGAGAGGGGGAGGGAGAGGAGAACATAGGTTTGGGTGTCATTGGAAGACCCCCGACAGTCTAATCCTATGGCAGCATAGCTAGGCTCCGGTCCAAGGCAAGCCTGAGCCGGCCCTAACTGTGACCTTTATCAAAGAGGAAAGTTTTAATCCTGCTCTCAAATGTAGAGGGGGTGTCTGCCTCCCAGACAATAGCTGGAAGATGGTTCCACAGGAGAGGAGCTTGATAACTAAAGGCTCTGGCTCCCATTCTGGTTTTAGAGACTTTAGGAACCACCAGTAAGCCTGCATTCTGGGATCGCAATGTTCTACTGGGGTAACAGGTAATAGGGTCAGAACAAGGTGGAGAGTGTGGTTAAAACAGTGAGTAGGTCCATGAACACTCTGACTGAAGCAGCTGAGTCTAATAATGAGGAAAATGCAGTACTAAGGTTCATTATCATCGTTTAACGTCTGCTATAATAATTATTTTGTCTGTTTGAAGGACTAACCCTGATAAAAACTCTGATAATTCAGATATAAATTCAGAATAAGGACCAGGAGGAGGGTACACTATGACCAATAAAACTGCCTGTGATGTTTTCCAGGTTCGGTTTGAAAGACTAAGAACAAGGCTTTCAAATGAGTTAGAATTGTAAATTGAAAAGTAAAAAATGGCTGCAGCTCCAGCTCCTCTGCCGCTGCCTCGAGGAACATCAGTGTTAGTATGACTCAGCAGAGTAGCTTCATTCAGGCTAACATACCCATCATGAGACAGCCAGGTTTCAGTCAGACCAGGCTTGTACAAAATTCACAATTTCAAAATTCAATTCCATTCAGGAAGTGAATTTGAATTGAATTTGAATTGGCCCCTCCCCCAGAGGATGTGGATTGGAATTACAGGAAGTGGAATTTTAAATTCATTGCCATTCAGAGAAATTCATTCTAACCACATATCGATGAAATGTGATACTTAGCATGTGTTTTTCTTCCATATTGGAATAATTATATCTGAAACACAATAAATGCAATACAGATACTATTATTAAGCAAACATACTTATATTAAAAAACAATATTTTCATTTTAAAGTAATCAAAGAGTTGTGGTGAATGCAGTAATTGTTTTAGTGACTTCACGGGGTAACAGTGTTACCTTTAATGATCATCAGCTCTTCAAACGTTTTATCATTGAGGCGGCGTCGCTCTGGTCGGAACATCTGTCCACCAACACTAAATATCCTCTCATCAGGTGCAGAGGAAGCAGGTGTGGCCGGATATTTGCAAGCAAGTAGAGCAAAGTTTGGGAAACGGTTTTGGTTTTGGGGTTGGTACCCTCTGCCAAACATGAGGCACTCAGGTCAGCTGGGAGCTCATGTGAGGTCACATGTTGCTGTAATCAGAAAACTAAAAAGTACACAACAAGTAGTACACATCATTCTACCCAAAACAAAACGTCCAAAATGTTTGGACAACCATTTTGAAGACTAGGATAGAGTAAAGCATTCTGGGAAATGAAGTCTTTGCTCCATTTCAATGTGTGCAGTTTTAAGGATCAGTTTTATTGAGTATATATTTGTAGTGACAAATTGTGGTACAAATGGGGCCATTTTCTGTTAAAAATATACAAAACCGTGCTGTGGACAGAAGGTAAGGCCCTATATGAATATACTGTAGATACTGCAGATATTAAATACATACTGTACTCATATAAGTTTAAACAGAATCTTTGTTTACTTTCATTATCATGAATCTCTTTGAATTTCACGGAATCCAATTCTACTTCCTGCAATTTGAATTTGAATTGCAATGTCACTTCCTGTTTTGAATTTCAAAAAAAGTCAAAGTCAGCTTTATTGTCAATTCTGCAGTGTGTACAGGACAAACAGAGAATCGAAATTGCGTTACTCTTCAACCTTTTGTGACAGGACATATATTAAAAGAGATACATAAAAAACTGTACAATCTAAATAAAAACGGACGTGACGAAGACAAACAAAAACACTGTGAGTCGCACGACGAAAAACACGAAAAACACAAAAACTCTGTCACAATGAGAGGGAGAGAGAAGCCGCTGCGTGTGCACGCACCGCCATGTTGGATCAAATTCATATTGAATCCAAGAATTGAATTTGAATTTGGGGGTCATTCTCAATTCAATTAAATTCTGAATTTTGTACAAGCCTGAGTCAGACAAAATAAATCAATACTATGATCTGATATTAACTCATTTATTAAAACAGCTTTAGAGCACAGAGATCTGATCTGAACTGTTGTGTTGCTGGTGTTAATTTTTATTTTTCACATATAACTCCCCCCCTGTTTGTTTTAGATTTAGTTGGTTTGTGTGGTTGGGGGGCAGACACAGTCTCTGTGGAGTATTGGGTGGGTAACTGCTCTAATGGAAGCGCAGAAAGGCGTATAGGACTGCAGTTCTGCCTCCTGGACTCGACTCTGGGTTGTCACGGGTTTGGTCCACTAATAAATTCGGCCAGATTTCTAGAGATGAGAGCTGCTCCGTCCAAGGTGGGATGGATGCCGTCTCTCCTAATCAGACCAGGACTTCCCCAGAAAGTCTGCCAGTTAACAATGAAACCCACCTCGACAGCAAGCGGTTGGATGACGGCATGCGGCTGAACATGTCATCACTGGTCAGATTTGGCGGGGGTCCAGAGAAAGCTATGGAGTCCGGCATTGTTTTTGCATACGCACACACCGACTCCACGTTAATTTTAGTGACCTCCGATTGGTGTAATTGCAAATGGTCTGCTTTTGACTGTGGTGCTGGTGCCGCTAACTTCACGTTTCTCAAAATAGAGCTGTTTCACCAGTCACCAGTTTACCAAATCAGAAGTCCTGAAGTCCTGACAAATGTTGAGGTTGATGTTCCTCCAATGCCCTCCACATGCTGGACATTCTGCTGCTGGCTAATTAACATGCTAGTGATGTGTCACTACAAAATGCTAACTAGTAATACTACAGTTTAACATGCCGTCTTATTGCATTAGCATTGGGACATTATGTGTGGGATGTCACATCACCTTGTTGCAGGAGTCTCAATGGAAACAGATGAATGAGTGTATTTGTGTGTGTGTTTTGTAGCACATAGCGAATGGAAATGAAGTGGAGGTGGAGCGTCTGCTGAGTGAAGACGAGAGCAACGATGACGTCAGGATGTGTCATCCCCTCTGCTCCTGTGACCTCTGTGACCTCCAGCTATCCGGGTCAGCACACGCACACACACACACACACACACACACACACACACACACAGAGGAATAAAATTGATAAATGAAGCTGCTTATAATGTTCAGGTATTTTACTGGAAATGGGACGATTGACCTCCTGTCTTCCCTTTTCTTCATTTTCTGTTGCATCACAGCTGTGACTGAGGAACAAAAAGCTGTTTGCTGTTTCACTTCCCACTTTACACTCACACACACACACACACTCTCACACACACACACACACACACACACACACACACACGTACATCTATCTTTGTTAGGTCGCACATTGACATAAAGCATTTTACCAAACCTGACCCCGAATTCTAACCCAACCCTTAAAACCAAGTCCCTCAAATGTCCCTTTACAATATTGTCCTCACTCTGCTGAAAAGTGAAAAGTGAGAAACTTAAAAAATTCACACACACACACAGAAAAGGTAACTTTGGTTGTTGGCTTCCTGCTGCAGGCGGCTGAACGACCCGTCCATCGTCACGCCGTTTTCCAGAGACGACCGAGGTTACACTCCGCTGCATGTCGCTGCCATCTGTGGTGAGCAGCTGTTTACACAGAAAACATGACCTGCTTTAATGATGAGTCTAATTTACATGTGAAAAATGTGTGTGTGTGCACGCTGCAGGTCAGTCCCAGCTGATCGACCTGCTGGTGGTTAAAGGAGCGCCGGTCAACGCCACAGACTACCACACCCTCACACCGCTGCACCTGGCCTGTCAGCGGGGGTACCAGGGCGTCACGGTGAAAACACACTCCTGCACCACCGTGTTGGTCTATGTGAAAGAATCAGGGAAATACTCTGACGCCAGCCGTCATTAATATGTTTGTCATATTTTTATAGAATGACAGTGTGAAAAGTGTCTGTGGTGGTGATGAACCTCCTGCAGCTCACAGTGACTTTCAGCTCATAGTTTATCTGGTGGACCCTTTCTGGTTCAGAGAAGAAGCTGGAAGAAGCCTCTGATCACTTCCTGCTGAGCCGTAAACAGCCGACAGCCGGCTGGTGAGCATAGAGCAGCATTTAGCAGCTAAAGAGCTGGAGGAGACCAAACACAGAGCTAAAACAGAGAGAATACTGGACTGACGTTCATCAGGTGACACGGCCACGACTCCACATCAGTCATGTTAGTCTGGAGCTGCTGGATGTGGAAATAAATCAGTTCAACTGTAAAGATGATGATATATCAATGTTGTGTTCTTAGTGTCCACTGCAGGTTTAAAAGTCACATAAAAAAGATGAATACATATATTTACAAATTACTTAAGATTACAATCATAGTAAACAAAGACAATAATACTCTATAATACTAATATCATACATTAAACTTAATCATCAATGTGTTTTCTGTCCTCTAGCTGCTGCTGCTTCACTACAAGGCCAACACGGACGCTCAGGACAATAACGGCAACACGGCGCTGCATCTGGCCTGCATGTACGGACACGAGGACGTATGTCAAACATGGATGTCTTTATTACAAACAACTTTTCAGGCCCTGAAATATTATTATTATTATTATTGCTATTATTATTATTATTATTATTATTATTATTATTATTATTATTATTACTATTATTATTATTATTATTATTATTATTTTAGTCCAGTGTTTTCCAACCTTTTTTTCTGTTAACCTCTTAATACAAATCAATGTTTACATGTGTTGTCTGACTGTAAATTGTGAGCAGATCAGTCACTTTTTAGAAGCCGTAAACCATATTTCACAGAAAATAAACAAAAGTTGAACTTTTCATTATATTCCTGCCTCAGGGAGGTTTGAAGCGCCGCATTAGTCGATGACAAATCTGCAAAATATTTGCTTGTTGCAGATTTCTTTTATTTTTTTCACCATTTGGGTTTTAACTGTTTCTGACATCATTTTTTAACTTGCTTCATTTTTTTTTTTAATTTGGGAGAAATTCATCAAGTAATTCAAAGTGTAATGGATATGTAAATGAATAATTCCAGAAGGTTTCTGGGCTGTCATGGCGCTCATGTTGTGTGTCAGTGTGTGAAGGCTCTGGTCTACTACGACGTCCAAACGTGCCGTCTGGACCTGCAGAACGACAAAGGCGACACGGCGCTGCACATGGCGGCCCGCTGGGGCTACGAGGGAATCATCCAGGTGCTGCTGGAGAACGGAGCGAGCGCTGCCGTCCTCAACAAGAACAAAGACTCGCCGCTGCAGTGCGCGCTCAACTCCAAGGTCAGCGACACACACTAACAGGGACGACCTGGGTCTGAAAAAGGTGTCAGATATGTGAATCCTGTCAAACTGCTCAGCGTTGAGCTGCAGCAGGAAGCCACATGCAGGTTTGGCTGTTTGAGCTCCAGAAACAGGTTCAGCAGGTTGCTGTTCTAACACTGGTTGGTTTTTTGCTTTTCTGATTCAATGATGAATCGTGAGCTGAACTTCTTGTGCTGTGCAGATTCTGGCCGTTTACGAATTTCCCTTCAGACCACGGTATAATGAAGAGTGTCATCCTGTAGAGCAGGGGTCACCAACCCGGTGCCCCCGGGCACCAGGCCGCCTGCAGCATCCACATCAGTCGCCCGTAAGTCAGTTCTAAAAACAGCACTAATCACGAATTAGCTCTGTCTAAAATTTTTATCTAATTGTGTTGCTATTCTTTTTGAATTACATTTACAGTGATGTAAATTTAAAAACGAATACATAAAAACGTAAAAAAAAATGTATATCATAAAAAAAGTTTAATATACGAACTCTGACGTAGTCTGGGTCGGAGGTCAGTCTAGTGCGCACGACAAACCAGCTTTGCTGAGATGAGCTCGTGAGCGCTGCGAAGATGAGGAGACGAACGCGTTTTCTACCCACAAAAACAGCAGAAAAAAGGAAGAAAACTTCTCATTTTCACAGTGAATGGGAGGAAGAGTTCTTTTTTACTAACGTGAAAGAAAACTGCGTGTGTCTCATTTGCGGTGCGACTGTGGCGACGGCTGAGCGGCACAACGTGGAGAGACACTTCAGTACACGTCACATGAAGTGATCATTTGAAAATGAAACTATTGGATATTGCATATTGAAATGTATCTGTCTTCTACCTTGTTTAATCTTTCTGAATAACTATTGTGATGGATCATCAGCGATCAGTGTCTTCACATAGAATATCATTAATAATAATATAAAATTAAAGGTACACTGTGTAACTTTGTTATTTCAGAAGTGTATTATCAAAGTGTAGCCCTTTGCATTACTCAGTGCCCTTGAAGTAGCTCTTAGTTTCAAAAAGGTTGGTGACCCCTGCTGTAGAGATTGAGAAGCCAAAATAAATAAAACAAGCAAGCAAAACAGTGATGGGCGCGATGCAGAGATGTTAGAAAGTTGAGCGTTGAAGGTCCTGAAAACACACAGCAATCAGCCACAACGTTAAAACCAGCCGCCTCGTGCCGGTCTCCCTCGGCCCTCCGCAACAGCTCCAGCTCCCTCTGAAGGTGTCCTGTGGTGTCGTTAGCGGCAGACCCTTCCTGTAGGAAGTCCTGTAAGTTGTGAGGTGGGGCCTGCGTGGGTCGGACTTGTTCCGGCACGTCCCGCAGAGGCTCCGTCAGATTGAGATCTGAGGAATTCAACACCTCGACCTCTTTGTTGTGTTGCTCTGCCATCAGAAAAGCATTGCCCTGAGTGGGTGTTCCTGTTTTCTGAGATGTTGTCAATGGTTCAAGGTGGGCGGGGCTCAGCTGGAAAAAGGTGATGTTAATACATCAATCAGGATTTAGCAATATTACAATCAGAATGTGATGACGGTTGTTTGGCTGCTGTCAATCAAATGTAATCAAACCACACACACACACACACACACACACACACTCTTTTCATGAATGATACCTATAAATGCTCTTTAGACTTTTATGTTATTTACAGTGGTGGAAAGTAACTGAGTATTTAATGAGTACTGTACTTAAGTGACATGATTGTAATAGTTTTTATTTTGGCTGCACTTCATTTCTCGATACCTTCAGTTGCTTTGAAGTCTTGTTGTCGGCGGTGCTGAGTCACGTGGGAACAGAGCCGACGGAGGCAGGATTCGTCCTGCAGAGAACCTGACCCCAGATCAGCCGAAATAATCAGAACAGATGCTGAAACATGTTGGTCCAGCATCGCCTGCCTGCTGATACGTGTGTTTTATGGCTGTATAGATCCTGGGGTTGTTGCAGTCGACGCAGAGCAGCCGGCAGCGCAGCGGCAGCGGAGTCGACGTGAGTCTCGTTTACTCTCGTGTCTCTGTCTGACAGCCCATAATGCTGAAGGCTCGGAGGTCACAGCGTCCTGATGAGTATGAACCACTGAGGATTAACTGAAGTTTAGATCAGCAGCAGAAATTCTGACCAATCTTTACTCAGCTGTCTGTGATCAAATGTCTCCCTGGAGATTAAGTTTTCTTCTAGTGGCCAGAGGTGTGTTCAGTAATTCCTCATATTTTAGCCACTCTCGTTAAAAGAGGTCTCACCTGCAGGCAGGTCCGTTTGCTCCTCAGTATCAAACATAATGTCATTTTGGAGTATTTATACAGAATCTGCAGTTACGTGTCGAGCCTCAGTCAAAATTCCATATTCATACATTTCTGTCTCCTCCTCCCCCAGTCTCCCAGCCCCTCCCCTCAAGCTTCAGACTGCAGCAGCCGTCGCTCCTCCGTCTCCAGCACCTCCTCTCTGGGCTCCGAGGCCAAACCGGAGGGAGAAAGGGTCCGACACAGAGAGGTACCAGAACAACGGGATCCTGCAGGAAACACTTCGAAATGACCCCAGGAGACCCCCCCCCCCATTCAAATCAACGAAACATTTAAACTGAAGTGAAATTACACTCAGAAACTAGTATATAAACAATAGAGTTAGCTTTTAGCCTGTAGCAGTAACAGCAGTAGTAATAACTGAAGTAGTATTCAGTGTAGTAGCAGTTGGAATATTAAGAAATGCTGACCTCTGTAGTTTTTCTGTGCGTTTGATACTAGCTGCTGTTTCCATGGCGACTGATGCTGTGTGTTTGACTGACAGGTGGAGAAGCTGCTGCGTGCCGTGGCAGACGGCGATGTGGAGATGGTGAGAACAGAGTTCAGACAGGAAGCAGTCACACTTCCTCTTCTGTAGAGGCAGACCGATTCATCGGAGTACTTTTCATCTGACTGTGTGTTCAGGTGCGTTACCTGTTGGAGTGGATGGATGAGGAAGAGGAGGATGAGGGAGAGCTTCAGTCTAAGGCTCTGCTCTGCCACCCGCTGTGTCAGTGTCCACGCTGCGCTCCCACTCAGAAGGTCTGACTCGAACAAACTGTGAGATGACGTGTTTGCCGGACATTCGTCTGATCCGTGTCGTCCGTGTGTGTCGCAGCTTTCTGTCCTGCAGGCCGGAGCTCTGGGCGTTAACAGCTGCAATGTTCACGGTTTCACGCCGCTCCATGTCGCCGCCCTGCACGGCCGCTCCGCGCTGACCACTCTGCTGATCCGCCACGGAGCCAACGTCAACGCACGCACCAACCAGAGCGCCACGCCCCTTCATCTGGCCAGCCAAAACAGCCACATCCAGGTAGGAGGGAACTGGTGCAAACAGGACAGAAGGCGTCCACATAGATCACGTATGTCAAACCGAGTCCACAAAGGGCCGTGTGGCTGCAGAGGTCCGTTTCACAAAGCAGGTTTACTGAAAACTCTGAGTATGTTAACCCTGAAATGAGGGAAACTCTGAGTTTTCCGTTTCACATAGGAAGGTAAGTCAAACCAGAGAAAGAGGGG